>NC_073233.2:25457500-25757500 GCF_029281585.2 Gorilla gorilla gorilla
ATCTGTCCTTCTGTGCCTGAATTATTCCACTTAAAATAACGTCCTCCAGACTCATTCACGTTGCTGCAAATGACAAGATTCTTTCTTTTTTGTGGCTGAATAGTACTCCCTTGTGTATATGTACCATATTGTCTTTATCCATTCATCTGTTGATGGACACAGGTTGAGTCCATATCTTGACTATTGTGAATAGTGCTGCAATAAGCATGAGAGTGCAGACATCTCGTCAACATATTGATTTCCTTCCCTTCAGATATATATCCAGTGGTGAGATTGCTGGATCATGTGGTAGTTTGATTTGTAGCTTTCTGAGGAAGCACCGTACTGTTTTCCATAATGGCTGCACTAATTTGCATTCCCACCAACTGTGTACAAGAGTTCCCTTTCTCTGCATCCCCACCAGCATTTATTTACTTTTTGTCTTCTTGATAACAATCATTCTAACTGTATTAATATGATATCTCATTGTAGTTTTGATTTGCATTTCTCTGATGATTAGTGATTTTGAGCATTTTTTTCATATACCTGTTGTCTATTCCTCTGTATTCTTTTAAGAGACGTCTATTTAGCTCTTTTGCTCATTTTTAAATTGGATTGTTGGTGGGTTTTTTTGTTTGGTTGGTTGGTTTTTGCTTTTGAGTTGTTTGAGTTCCTTGTATATTCCAGATAGTAATCCCTTGTTGAATAAATAGTTTGCAAATGTTTTCTCCCATTCTGCTAGTTGTCTCTTCACTCTAATGATTGTTTCTTTCACTGTGCAGGAATTTTTTAGTTTGATACAATCCTATTTGTCTAGTTTTGCTTTTGATCCATGTGCTTTTGAGTTCCTCTTCACGAAGTCTTTGCCCACACCAATGTTCTGATACAATGTTTTTGTTTTCTTCCAATAGTTTCATAGTTTAAGGTCTTATATTTGAGTCATTAATTCATTCAGAGTTGACTTTTGTATATAAGAGATAGGGATCTAGTTTAATTCTACTGCATGTGGATATGCAGTGTTTCCAGCACCATACTATGAGTATTTGTTCACTTAATGGTGTCCCATAAGTCTTATAGGCTTTCTTCACTATTTTTCATTCTTTTTTTTCTCAGACTGGATAATTTCAAATGATCTGTCTTTGAATTTAGAGTTCTTTCTTCTGCTTGATCAAGTCTATTGTTGAATCTCTCTATTGTATTATTTATTTTATTCATTGAATTCTTCAGCTTCAGGGTTTGTTTATTTTTTTTAAAAAATCCACCTTTTGTTAAATTTCTCATTCATTTCATGAATTGTTTTCCTGATTTTGTTAAATTGTCTATCTGTATTTTTTGTATCTCATTGAGTTTCCTTAAAATCATTATTTTGAACTCCTTTTCCAGAAATTTTTAAATTTCATTTTTAGCAGAGTCTGTTACTAGAGAGTTATTGTATTCCTTTAGTGGTGTCATATTTCCTTGCTTGTTTATGTTTCTTCTGTCTCTGCATGATGTTTCTTGTATCTGTGCATCTGATGGAACATTTACCTCTTCCAAACTTTCTAGAATCATCTTTGCAGAGAAAGACTTTCACCTGCAGTTTGGTCTTAGTGTGCTGGTTGGTGAGGACAACTCTGTTTTTGGGTAAGTTGAGTGATATAATCTCTATGCAGCTTCCTCAGCTGTATTCATTGTTGGCTCACTGAATAACTGTGGGTGCCTCAATGACTTAGGTTGTAGAAGTTTGTGGCGGTGGCAGTAGTGGTGGAGGTTGTTAAAGTCTTCATGAGCGAGGGCTTTTGGGGTCCTCTTATTCTTATTTCCCCCACAGTGTGGAGACTTAGCTGAGAAAATCCTTCTTGGTATCAGGTCGGACATGGCCTACATGCAGCTGCAGTGGTACTAGGTTCCAGGTGAAGGTGCTTAGAGCATTTGTGGGGCTGGGGTCCTAGGCTCAGTGTATCACAAACCTATTGTGGCACCTGGATCTTGTGGTGCAGGTTTGCTCTCTGTGTTTATTGGATGTAGGTTGTCCAGCGAGCCATGATCTGGGACTCTGAGGCACCTTTAGCAGTTTGGGTGCAGGGGCTGGGTTGTAGCTGCAAGTCTACTTCTAGGGGCCAGGGCAAAGAACTGGTCTGACTCAGGAGAAGGAGTGCTCTGGAGGTTTGGGCCTGGGGAGCAGAATATGGCTGCAATTCGGGAACCTGAGCCAATAGGGCTTGGTGGCAACTCAGGTGTCAGGGATGAGGAACCATGTGGTGACTCTAGACCTTGGAGATTGGTGGGGTGTATTTTAGACTCTGTGAGGCCAGGTACAATGGCAGCGAAGACCCTAAAATGTCAGAGCACAACTGTTGTCTTGGCCCTGGGGGGCAAGGAGCAGCACAGCCAAGACTCCGCTTCCTGGGGAGTGAAGTCTGACACTTAACTTTTTGCAATACTCACTGTGTGAACTTTAAGAAGCTCCTTAACTTTCCTGGATCTCTATTCCTCATTCCTAAAATAGGACTAATCCTGTAGTTCTCCAAGGGTGTTTTGAGGGTCATTTGGTTAACTTTTGCATGCTTCATAAATGACGGTATTGGTTAGTCCTGAGTCTTCTGCATGATAACTGTTTGATATTGAATAAGCTATTTTCTCTCTCAGAGCCCCAATTTTGAAATCTGTTAAATACGTATAAGATATGCCTCATAGAAGTATCAAATTAAATTGTAAATTAAACAATATAAAGCAACTGGTACAATGCCTAGCTTATAGATTCTTGATAAATAGTACCTGTTATTCTAATTCAAATTTCACTGCCAAGTTTTGAGTTAAATTTAGAGTTTCAACTTCATCAAAATTTTACTGTTATATAATTTAATGAGGAATTTTTTAAGGGATTCTGAAGCAGGGAGCACAAAGAGCAAGCTCTTAACATTTTGGCTTCTGGTTGCTGAAATATTTAATATCACATCAGATCACGCCTGTAATCCCAGCACTTTGGGAGGCCGAGGCGGGCGGATCACGAGGTCAGGAGATCGAGACCATCCTGGCTAACACGGTGAAACCCCGTCTCTACTAAAAATATAAAAAAATTAGCCGGGCGTGGTGGCGGGAGCCTGTAGTCCCAGCTACTCGGAAGGCTGAGGCAGGAGAATGGCCTGAACCCGGGAGGCGGAGCTTGCAGTGAGCCGAGATCGTGCCACTGCACTCCAGCCTGGGCGACAGAGCGAGACTCCGTCTCAAAAAAAAAAAAAAAAAAAAAAAAAAAAAAAAAAAAAAAAAAAAAAAAAAAAAATCACATCAGATTGTGAAGGAATAGAAGAGAAATGTAATGTTACCACATTACGCCACTAGGTGGTAGTCAAGGATCATTGCTTTGTTAGTATGCGGTAACCCTTGACTGGCCAGCAGGGGGCCCATGTCAATGACATTGCTGGAAAAAGTTTGGGATCTCAAGTCGACGTGTATTTGTGCGTGGTGTGTGTGCCTGCGCGCAAGAGGGAATGGGGAGGGAGGGTGAGGACAGAGGGAGGGAACAGGAAGATGAATCCAAGTGAGACGAATGCCCTGTGAAGTTTGGGAACCGGTCTCTACTCACTGTCTACTTACCCACGCCAATTTTCTTTTGTTTTTCTTTTCTTTTCCTTTCTTTTTTTTTTTTTTTTTGACAAAGTTTCCCCCTGCACCCAGGCTGAAGTGGAGTGGCAGGATCATAGCTCGCATCTCCAAACTCCCGGGCTCAAGCCGTCCTCCCACCACAGCCTCCCGAGTAGCCAAGATTATCCATCCCAATTTAAAGTAGAGCAATGAAGGGGACCCACGTAATTTTTGCAACCTGAGCATTCATGGATGGCAGCATGTACAGCAGCTCCTGCGAGTGTCTATTAATCAACCACTGAAATGCTGGTCTCAAATCCTGATCTACTAAGTCTATGAATCCAGGTTAGGACTACTAATTTAATTTTACTGTCATGTTGCTTAACCTCACTAGTCAGTCCTTGGCTTCCTCATCAGTAAGATGGCTGTTGTGAGGTATTCAAGGTGCACACGTGAGTGCTTAGCACATGCTTAAAGCCCTGTGACATCAGAATGTGCCCTCTGTCATCGTCAGGACCATCTTTATTATTTCACCGACTTTCCCAGTCTTCCACAGGGTTTCTGAAGATTGCTCCTAAAATCCCAATCCCCAAGGCCAGCAGGGTCTGAAACTGCTCAGCACGTGTCTGCCACGTTAGGCTTTGGGGCAGCGCAGTAGCCTGAGGACAGCAGATGGAAGCTCTGGGCAAAGACATGGTGCCTGCACCTGCTGCTATGCAATGGAGGGAGGGATGCCCCAGGTTCCCTTCTGTTCCTGCTTCTCTGTTAGAGCAGATACCTCATGTGAACATGGGCTGGAGACTGGATAGCCCTATAGAGATGGAAAGGGTTATTACCTCTGGTATAATTCTGTCATTTGTTGGGAAACAAAAGAGTAAGACCTACTGCCCATTAGGTCTCAGTAACAACAACTGATCTCCATGTCTTTCTGACTTTCAGGGAGCCCCAGTGACCTTCACGTCACCCTCTTCTCCCAGGTTCCTTCAGGCCTGGCTGCCATCTGGCAAGTCCTGCCCGTCTGGTTTTCCCAGGCTTCCCTCTGCCAGTGTTTGGCCAGGGCGGGCCAGGGCGAGGCTGTAGGGACCAGCTGCCAGGGGTGGGCAGGGTGTGTCTGACCCCACGGTGGAGGGTTGGGCAGCCAGGGAGGAGGGCATTGTGTGGAGGTCTGGGTCAGTGAAGACTTGGGTGCAGTGAAGGCCTATAGCTCAGGAGGCTGAGGGCGACTCCCTGAAGGTTGGGCTGGTCCCAGGCTTTGCTTGTTGGATGGAGGAGACTTGTGGGGCCTCTGTGTCAAACCAGCTCCTGTGTCCAGCCCAACTTTAGAAAATCAGTGTGGGGGAGCCAAGCTTACCCCAGTCCACAGATAACTGCACAGTTTGGAGTTAGGCTTTGAGAGAGTGAAGGGAAGGGCTTGTCGGGGCAGCATGTGTTCCAGAATATAAGGATCCAAACAGTGCGAGCCGTTTCTCACATCCCTCTCAAGTGCTAACCTACTCAGCCTCCAAGCCCACGCTCCGCAGGCCTCTGTGCTCTGCACTCCTCTCTCCTCTTTGCCTTCTGTAGTCCCCTTTACCTGTTAGGCCCCAGAAGGCTCCCGTTTTGGGGTGTAACCCAGGTCCTAGGGCACTCCCCTCATCTGAACTCTGTAGCTGCTGCACCTGTCTCCTCTGCTCCTCTAGGCTGAAAGCTCCCTGAGAGCAGGGCCTATGTTATTCATTCATGGATTCACTCATCCATTTCTTCAATGAATATTGATTGTGCACTCCTTGCTACTTGATAGGCCTTGTTTTAGGTGCTGGAACTGGTACACTGGGCGAGGTCTGAAATTCAGCTCCTGACTCCTGGCCCAGTGCTCTTCCCAACAGATTCCCATCCCCACCTACCTCACCCAGAGCCCAGCCTCCTGGATATAGGTCAGGGAAGCAGTGCCCAGAGCACCACCTTTCCCTCAGGACCCTGATAGGATATTGCCTGCAGCATTTTCCAGCAGGCACAAAGGGCTGAGTGGTACATCTTTGCAGTTTCCTTCTTCCCCTAGGACATTCTGGGAACCACAGGGATATGCACTACCCTTTCCTTCCTTTTGCAGGGTGGCGACAGGGACCAGGGCCACACTCACTGGGCCTAGGTGCAACCCTGGTTCAGACACTCCAGGCTACATGACCTCAGATGACTCCTGTAACGCCTTTAAGCCTTGGTTTCCTCATCTCTAAAAAGGTGATAGTGATACAGGAACTAGAAAGAAATTATTTAGGCAGATAGTGAGGGTAAGAGAGTCCTCAGTAAGGTTTCCTTTTAATAAAAAGCAGCCCCTAACTTGTTTCTTTTCTAAGAAAAAGCAACCTGAAAAATCAAGCTGCAAGCATAGATAAGCAAGCTAAAAGCTCACATAGGTAAATACTGGCAGCTGTGGCAATAGAAAAGGGATATCTGGAAGCCAGGTATATTCAACACGGAGGTTCCCTCTTCCCTTTCCTTTGTCACCACATGTGCAGTAAAAAGCAGGCAACATGGCACCGGCCAGGTAGAGACCCCATCTGCATAATAAAAGATTAGGGTGGGATGACCAGCTTCTTTGCATGCTATGCAAACAGCACACCTGGTTTGACCAATCTCTCATGCCCTATGTCAATCAGACACTGCCTCCTCAAGCTCGTCTATAAAACGCCTCCATGCATTTCACCGTGGAACTGGAAGACCCAGTCTGGAGCCCCTCTCTCTGCAGGAGAGAGTTTTTCTCTTTTCTCTTTCTTTCACCTATTAAACCTCTGCTCTTAAGCTCACTCCTCGTTTGTGTCCATGTCCTGGATTTCCTTGGAATGAGGCAACGAACCTCGGGTATTGCCCCAGACCAATGGCACCACTTTGATACCAAGAGTATCTTCTCCCTAAGGTGTTTTGAGAATTCTCTAATTCTGTGCCTTCAATAAATGGTAGCTCCTGTCCTCCCTGCCCCCACCCCACAAGCCTGAGGACTGAAGTCAACTCCGTCCATGGCAAATCAGGCTCCTGCTTAGCAGACTCGGAGCTACAGGAAGCCCCGTCTCCCTCTTCTAGTGCTCAGCCCTAGCGAGAGTAACAACAACAATAATAGTTATTATAACAATGTTGATCTTTTTGATAGCACTTGCTTTGTGTCAGGCACTGTTGTAAGCACTTTACATTTTTAACTCATTTACTCTTTGGTACAATCATATGAAGTGGTATCATTATCATCCCCCTTTTTCAGATGATGAAACCTAGCGAGGTTAAGCAACTTGCCCAAGATCACACAGCTGATAAGTAGCCATTAGAAATGAAGAGACATGGTCGGGCACAGTGGTTCATGCCTGTAATCCCAGCACTTTGGAAGGCCGAGGCAGGCGGATCACCTGAGGTCAGGAGTTTGAGACCAGCCTGGCCAACCTGGTGAAACCCCATTTCTACTAAAAATACAAAAATTAGCCGGGCATGGTGGCACATGCCTGTAATCCCAGCTACTCAGGAGGCTGAGGCAGGAGAATCGCTTGAACCTGGCAGGCGGAGGCTGCAGTGAGCCGAGATCGCACCATTGCACTCCAGCCTAGGTGACGGAGCAAAACTCTGTCTCAAAAAAAACAAACAGAAATCAAGAGACATTCTGGACAGCAGTCAGGCTACATTTGCATATAGTTGGTTGCCACATCAATGGCCAAGGTAAAAAGGTGAGTTGAGAATATACGAACTGGGTCATAAATGATGTGAACACAGCTAAGGACTTTCCCAGGACAACCTGGACACCAGGCCTCTGCCGACTCACCCTCTTTTTGTGCCCACTGAGTTGTGCTGCCTGGCACCTGAAAGGGCACATCAATGTTATGGAGAAGGAAAAGGGTGGCAGGAGAGTAACTGGTCTCTGCTCCCTCCTTGGGGCATACAGGGCTTCCAGAAATTCTTGCAAATGTGCCTGAGCCCACATAGGCGCTCTGAAGTAAAAACCACAGAGCTCACTCACACCCCAGAAGTGTTCCCAAATACATTCCCCCATGAAAATTTTCTCTAATACATTTGACTCTACCCACCCCCCAAACTGCTGATGGCAATTTAAAATATTATTTTCCATTCTGCCTCTGTTCTCATTTGTAGAACAGGGGAAGCCAGAGAAACATGGGCTGAGGGAAAATTCATGACGACTTAGCCACCTGGGAGGTGTTTCTCAAGAGCTGCCAGCGTCGTTGGCTCAGCCAGGGCTCTTGGCGACATAGAGACAGAGCCAGGAGGGCAGGGCTCACGTCTGCTGTGTCTTGCTTCATTCTTAGGTTCTGTGTAAGAGTCCATTTGGAAACAGTTTCTGTGCTAAAAACAGAATTTGAGGGCTGTTGGGCTAGATAATTCCTAGATTCCATCTTGACTGCTACCTCCTAGGGCTCATTCATTCATTCCTCAAATATCATGCAAATACCAGGAGCTCTGCAGGCACTGAGGATCCAGCAGTGAATAAGGGTTATGGTCTCTGCCCTCATGGACCTCAAATACAATGTGAAAAAAGATGAAAAGTAAGAAAATAATGAATAAATGGAATAATGACACGTTATCATAGCTGCCATGAAGGAAATCAATAGGACAAGGTGATGGAGAGTCACTTGGGGGCTCCTTTGGATAGAGTGGTCAAGGAAGAATTCCCTGAGAAGTTTGAGCTGAGCCCAGGAGGATGAAAAGGAATCAGATTTGTCAAAAACCAAGGAAAAAACGTTCCTGGTGTAGGGAACTGCGAGTGCAAGTGTCCTGAAGCAGGAAAGAGATTAGAGTTTACTGTGGCTGGAGCAGAGGGAGGGAGAAGTCAGACCTAAGGGGAGGTTTATTCTAAGTGCAAAGCCATTGAAGTGTTCTAAGCAAGAAATAGGCACCATCTGATTTTCTCATTTACATTAAGCAGATCACTTTTCTGTGGAGAGGAGAATGCCTTGCAAGGGGCAAGGAGATCCACTAGGAAGCTATTGCAGAAGAGGGTGATAACTAGGGCTGGGGATGGCCATGGGGATGAGGAAAGTGGATGGTTTGAGGCAGAGCCAACTGGATTTGCTGAAGAACTGGCTGTGGGAGGTGGGTGCAGGGGTGAGAATTAAGTTTCCTGAAAGTGTGAAACAGACCCCGTTTTCCTACTTGGATGATATGCGTGCTCCCAGAGGTGCCTCACCCTCCATCCTCACTCACTGGAATACTTCTGTTTGCTTTTGCCACTTGTCACACTGGCTTCTCTGTGCTCGACACCCCAAACTCATTCCTACCTGAAGGCCTTGGCACTGCCTGGGCTGGTTGCCTTGAACTTCCCGTGGTTGGTAACTTCTTGACACTTGGGGCTCAGCTCAGCCATCTCCTCTCCCCTGTCCCAGCTGGCCTTTCTTGAACACACAACTTGTAGCCTGACCCACACCCTCCTCTACTCACTCTACTACATTACCCTGTTTTATGCTCTTTACTTTCATGATCTGGAAAGATCTTGTTCATTTGTCTGCTTGGGATTTTCCCCATCTGCTTCCACTAGAATGTAAATTCCATGGGCAGGCGGCCCCTTGTCTGTCTCATTCAGCAGCTCTGAAGGGCAAGGCTGGCTGGGGGTGGCCCTGCAGTGCTAGGCCTCCTCCACAAGAGGGCGCCCACAAAGTTTCTTTTCCGCTTTTGTCTAGAAAATCTCTCCCGGAGTAAAATGAACAGAAAACAGACTCAAATTGCACACTTTACCTAGCTGGGTACACATGCTCTCATTTTTTTTTTTTTATAGGTTTTTAATGTTTTGTTTGAGAGTTTAAAACATGTTTTTCTGTGGAACTTCAGATGTTACCCTGAGACAGGGGAAGGGGGGAATCATAGGGACTCCGTTCCTGTCGGGTACCTCTCCATCCTGTGCTATGCTTAGGCTGGCTTTTGCCCGAAAGAACCTGTACTTATGTCTCCACTAACTGTAGCCAGTGATCTCCAAACAATTGGGACATAAATTAACATTTCCTTGATCCTAAGACCGTACTTGGCAATGACCCACAGGTTTCTCAACCTACTGGGTAACTCTGAGAAGGTTTCAGTTCAGTTTGATGAAAACAGGTGAGGTTTTAACCTATGTAATAATAAAGAACAGACAGTGCTGGTTGGTTATTCATCATTGCTCTAATTGGAGGTAGCTTGAATTAGTGGAAAGAGCACTGGGAGATGCCAGATGTGGGTGTGAGTCTTCTTTTGAGTCTTGGCTCTGTCCATTTCTAGCTGAATGACTATAACTCTGTGAACCTGTCTCCTTCGTTTGTGAGGATGACCAAGCTTTCATAGACATAAAAGGTATTTTGTAAAGAAGCATGCAGATGGTGGTGGTAGCACGTAGCGTGTTTATAATAATTGCTACTAGCACAGTCATATTTGAGACCCCCTCACACTTGGACTGAAGGTGCCCCATGAAATGTGGAGTTGAGAGGGGAGCTGAGAAGTGTCTGAATGTGTCACCTAGATAAGGAGGAGGGCCAGAAGTTGGTGCCTGGAACTGGGAAAGGAATCCAGGGAATCCCAGAGCTAGGAAAAGCAGCACAAGAGGAATGGGTCAGGCAAAAGGATGATTCTGGAAGAATATTTATGACTGTTTCCTGCTGCTGGCACAGGATGCATTTAATAGCTGGGGGTGGACTGGACATTTTCTAAATTTTTGTCTAATAGGAAGTGTGTTGGCTTTCATAGAGGAAGCTTGAGATACTTCTTCATCATTAGTAGGCACTTGGATTATTTTTCAAATCTGCCTGGTCATTTTTATATTCTTTTGTTCTTGACTCATTTTTTATTCTTTCTTTCTTGAATTAGTGGAAAGAGCACTGAACCGTGCCAGAAGATGCGGGTGTGAGTCTTCTTTTGAGTCTTTCTTTAATATGTTTATTTAAACATATTAAACATAATTTTTCTATAGTCTATATGTATCCCAATATCTGAAGTCTTTGTGGGCCTGGTTCTATAATTTGCTGTTTCTGCTGCCACTGATTCATGGTGGTCTGTTTCCTTGCACACATCGTTTTGATTGTGAGCCCCTAGTTTTTGGAATCTTAGGATAATTCTATAAGGCTTGGCTTGAGGGTGCGTTTCTGTAGGGAAGATTCCTGATTGCTTCTGTCAGGCATCAGGACATACTGATAACAGAACAGAGTCCACTTTATTTTTTTCTTTTTCAAGGTCCACTTAAATTCAATTGATCGTCTTGAGGGTTTTAAGACCATGTGTAAATTAGTGTCATTTCAGAATCCCCAGTTATGCAATGGTCAGCCAGTAGCACTGAAACCTCAGGGCATTATTTTCTCCCCCAACTACCGTAAATCAAGGTGGACACAGACACTTTTCCTTGCTGCTTAGTTATACTGTGCAGGTTTTATGTTTCGTTTGTTTTATTTTTCATCAATCATCCTTCTTCTCAGAGAGTATAGCTGTTTCTGAGTCCTGGCTTTATTCAGAGGGCTCTCTAACTTGACTCCCTGCACTGCATGGATATAAGGATTAGTGCAGAGTCACCCCTTCATTCCTAGTAAAGTCCTGTGTGTAACAGGTCTAGGCCACCAGACTGTACAGAATTCCCCGGAGTGTGTGATAGCTTCTTCCCATGTATTCACTTGGGTCTGACTTTACTTCTGGCCTTAGGTTCCTCTTCCTTTATATGTTAGATCCTCACAACAATCCCCAAAGGTATTTGTTTTAAAGATAAGTACACTAAGGATCAGAGATGTCAAGCAAATTTCCCAAAGTCACAAAGCTAATGAGTTGTTAAGCTGAGATTTGAATTCAAGCCTTCTGATGCCTCAAGCTGTATATTTTCAGCTACATCCATCTCTTTAACTTGGAGGACTTAGTCTTGGGAAGGGTTGTCTCAGGGTTGACACAGGTGGTGGAGAGGGCTATACATGGCCCTGTGGCTCCGGAGGATGGACCCTTGAGCAGTGGGTGAGAATTACACAGAGATAAATGGAAGCTGGAGATCTGGAGCAGCTTCCAGCAAGTGTCTGACAATGAGAGGGAGTGAGTTCCCCATCGCTAGGGGTGTGAGATGACCATCTCTTCAAAAAACCGCTGCCTGGGGTGGCTGCAGAGAGCAACCTCTGAATGTCCTTTGGCTCTGATAGCATTAGCCACTGTCATTCTCTTGGTCAGCCCTGGACATCCCTGGAGAGGATGACTCAGCCGTCCGTTTTAAACAGGGTAGTTCAGAAGAATACATTCCTGGTTATTCAAGTTTCCAGGGAGTCCTTGGGAAAGGCTCGGTTGATGAGGAAATCGTTGGGGGGTGATTAACAACTCTTGGATCAGCTCCTTCCTCCTTTGCCAGCCTCACCCAGCAGTCTTTCATAGGGGCCTGTTTTCTTCTAAACACACAGAATGAAAGAATGTGACATATCAGGTTTTAATCTTGGGTCTCAGCCCAGAAAAAAATTTGAAACCTGAAACAAGTGAAACCCATTAATTTACAATTAAATTTCAAAGGGCTATTCCCCCAAAATGCCAGCTTCCAACCAAATAATTTGAGCTCAGAGCCGTAACTTGTGTGATGTGTTTTGTCCCCAGCCTGCGAAGTGTGCTGGATTAGTAGCCCAGCCTGGGGCTTCCAGCTATCTCCTCTTTCAGACTGAAAGTCTTCTAAACTATGAATGGTACCAGTAATGATTCCCATTTGTACAGAAGTTGCAATTGACAGAGCACTTCCACGTTACTCACATTTGAGCCTCCAAAGACTCCATGTGGGATAAGGCATTACATCGATGAGGAACACAAGTCTTGGGGAGATGGAAACGTTGAGGGGCTTGAGCAAGACACACGGTTTCTAAGGGGCAGATCCATGACCTGAATCCGGATTTCTTGATTCTCTTTTCAGAGAAGATAATTTAACTACTCTCATCAGTGCAGCCTCCTCAGAATAATTAAATCTTATACAGGAGAAGAGTTTAATTTTTATAACTGGAAACAAAAATGCTTCAGTAGATCCTCTTAGGCTACAACCATTCCCAATCTCCCTTCATGACTCCTCCCCTGTATCCCAGCAGAAAACCCTTTTAGGGCTCCACTGTGGTTATAACAATGTGCATTCCTCTTCTCACAAGTGACGACAGTGTCACGTGGTGGCTGAGCGCACAGGGCCAAGTCCTGCCTCCTCTTCAGCTGTGGCCTTGGACAAGTTAGCTAACCAACCTGAAGCTCAACTTCACACTGCTGACCTTGAGGGGATGTGGTGATGACTAAATGACATAAAGTACTGGAGAGCTTAGCACAGTCTGCAGCATGTAAGTGCCCCATAAATGCAGATTGAACATAGCTATACAAGACAAGGACTGTAGGGCAAACCCCAGGACTGCAAAGACTCCATTCATTCCAGCAGCTTTGACTGAACACGTGCTTTGTGCCAGATGCTTCCGTGTCATTACTCATTGACTCCTCACAACAACCCTATGAGGCAGGTGTTATTATTCCCATTATACACAAGGGGAAATTGAGGCTTACTTGCCAGCTACTTTGCTTTCATCTGTGTCAGAGCTGGGATTTGAATTCAACTCTGTGTGACTTTTGTTCCAGTACTCTACTGTGCAGTATGCAGAGATTTGGATAGAGTACATTATAGATTAGTAGTGGTGACAGGAACCCCTAAATTGGGGTGTCTAGGGACTGGACCTGAGCTGTGGCTCTCCCACACTTGCTCTGCAGCTTTAAGCCAGACACATCAGTTCTCTGGGTCTTGGTGGCTTCATCTGTAATCCAAAGAGGTTGGAAAGATCATCTCAAAGATCCTTTCCAGCTCTGGCCTGCTAAGAAGCTCCTCAGATTTCAGAAAAGACTCACGGATATGATGCTGGAACAGAGGAAGCATATCAGTGGCCCCTGAAATTTCAAATCAGTTTTGCCTTTTGAACTCTGAGTTTCTGCATGAATTCAGAATCTGCCAGAGGAAAACTCTCTAATTATCCTACGGGGATTAGCCCAGCTAGTAATTACCCATATTATTTTTAATTGCATTTTATAAGGTACCTTTCATCCAAGATCTCAAAGGGCTTCTCAAATATTCATTAGCTGAGCCCCACCTCCTCCCTGTGTGGATATGAAAGACAGAGACTGATTTTAATGTCAGAAAGAAGATGTGGCAGGGAGAGAAAAAGGGACTGAGATCCTGGGAGTAATTTTACCTCTGAGTTTAAAGGAGAGAAGAGCAGAAATATGCCAGAGAAATGCTCACCTTTGGAAGGAGTTCATGGGATATTTGGTCAAGAGCAGATGGGTCAGGAAATGTTCCTCCTTTTTAAAAAATCAACTTCTGCCAGGCATGGTGGCTCACACCTGTAATCTCAGCACTTTGGGAGGCTGAGGCAGGAGGAATGCTTGAGCCCAAGAGTTCATGAGATCAACTTGAACTCCTGTTTTGTTTTGTTTTGTAGAGATGGGGTCTCACTATGTCCTAGGCAACATAGGGAGACCCCATCTCTACAAAACAAAACAAAACAAAAACAAAAACAAAAGCAAAAAATTAGCCAGATGTGGTGGCATGTGCCTATAGTCCCAGTTATTTGAGAGGCTGAGGTGGAAGGATCACTTGAGTCCAGGAGTTGGAGGCTGCTGTGAGCCGTGATGGTGCCACTGCACTCCAGCCTGGGCAACAGAGTAAGACCCTGACAAAAACAAAACAAAACAAAAAAACAAAAACAAACAAACAAACAAAACCTTCTGTCTGTAAGTGCTTAAGAGAGGGTCATTCGGTTTATTGCAGTTCAATTCCATTGGATCATTGGCTTTATTTCACTTTAGACTTATTCATCATCAGCTGTCCTTTGAGGAGTCAGCAGCATTCAGACCTGTGCTACATAATGTGAAGGATGTAAGTGAAGCAAGATTGCAGATTTGGGCACATTGGTTTAAGCAGCAAAGGCCACAGGACCCTCCCAGAAGAGCCCTAATAGGCTTCCTTAAATGAATGGCTGAAGCCAAGGCCAAGATGTTCAGCATGTGGCCAATGGTTGCCACAATACTTCCCTGGCAGTAGGTAGAGAAAAAGTAAATCTGGGCACATATGCTAAGTCCAGGAACCCGACTGACAAATGACATCAAAAGATCATTTTGAATATCTCATTATGGGGCCACTCCTCTCCTTCAATCCCAACTCCCCTCCACCAAGGAGCTAGGGTACTCTTACTAAGTTCCCATCATTCTTGTTCCAATGAGTGGATAGAGGATGTCACTGTGGAGTCTGAGAAGCTTCACTCGGGTTGGATGAGGAGCCAGCAGTCTTCTCAGCTGGTCTGTGAGTTCCTGAAAGACAGGACTCTGCCTACCTACTCACCATTCTTTCCCCAGCACACTAGCTGGGTGCAGAAGGGTGGATGTTCAGAACATATTTGCTGGCTAAAGGAAGGGATCACGAAGCTGCCACCCTATTTCTGGCCTTGCAACGTGGTCTGAAACAGCCAGAGGAGGATCATTTCCTTCCTCAGCTTGGAGATGTCTAGATCCAGAGGACAGCCAGGGCCACACAGCTCCAGTGACTTCAGAAGCCAAAGATGGAAGCCGTTGCTGAACTAGGTCCCAATGATCCAGTGACTGAGGGCCCCAGGTGAGGTGGTGTGGAAGGCAAGGCAGGTGCTGTGAGGTAGTAAAGAGGAAGACTGTCCTGGATACTGGGTCCTTTAGCAGGAAGGTTGGGACCAGTGGGGTAGGACTTTCAACTATTTCACTGTTGGGGGCACTAAGGGCCCTAGTTCCCTTGTTGGTGCTCTTGGGATAAAATGGCCTAGAGGGATGTGGGTGACAGAAAGATGCGTCACGGTCTTGCCCCTAAAAAGCCAGTGGTTTTATTTTGGAGATTAGACTCACACAGAGAGCAGTTAGAGCACAATGCAAGAAGATTACTTGTCTCTGACTAAACTGGGAGTTCCCTGTGTGGAGAGAGAGGGTCTTATTCATTGCAGTATTTCTTGTTGGGCCTGACAAAGACCTGGGCACTTTTTCTGCTCCAAATACACCTAATGGTTAGTTGTCAGGTGGCATGGCCTGAAAAGTTAAGTGGCATAAGTCAGAAAAGGGAGGAACCTGGAGGCCAAATGCTGGCGAAGGCTTGGAGAAGGAGGAAGAGCCACAGATGGGTGCTGAGTAAGGGACAAGTGAAAAGCATAAGCCTCACTTTGTCAAAGAGCTTTCTCATCACAAGAAATCTATGCAGTGAGGACAGCCATGGGAGGGGGCTGAGAGGTTCCAAGTGGCAAAGGAACTGCCTTGTAGTCACCCAGCAAGAGGACTTCCAAGGTTTTTGCCTGCCCAGCATCCATTTCTTTCTCTTCTGGGAATGCCACCCTGTCTTCACTCTGAGTCCATGCATTTCATTGTACAAGACATCATCTCTGGACTTTGTGGGTGGGTCCAGGGCAGACCTGACCAGTTGGAGAACTGTACCCTCTTTGCCACAGGATTTGTTCAGGGATGAGCAAATGACTCGAGCTGGGCCAATGAGAACCCTCTCAAGAACTTTTTCTAGAACTCTTGGGGGAAAGACACTCGTTTGGAGGTTGCAAAGCTGGAATAATGTAAGGCTGGAGGTGCTGATGGTAAATCTGGCCACTGGATGGGGAAAGACTAGGTAAGGATGATGTTAACATGAAAGAAACCAGAGCTGCAAGACAAAGACTCATGATAATTTTTCAGATATATTAATCAATACATTTCTTTTTTATTTCCCTGTTCGCTACTTTAAGTTTCTGTCACTTGTAACTGAAAAAATCTTTGCTCATATGCTTAGCTGATAAATGAGGTTGCAGACCAGATCCTGGGTCTCCTAGTTCTTTGTCAAGCTCCCTCCTGATGATTTTACCCATTCATCATCCATCCATCCATCCATCCATCTTTCATCCACTCATCCCTCCATCCTAGTCATCCGTCCATTTACTAAATTATCCTTCCACTTATCCATCCTTCCATTTATTCATTCATCATCCATGCATCCAACTCATATACATTTGATGTATATAGAAGTTGCTCAATGCACATTTTTGAATGAATTAATGAATAATTTGTCATGATTTATTTAATGGCAAAGATACATCTACCTGCCTTTTAATCCTATGTAGAAATTGGTCGACAAAGGGTAAACCAAGTTATAAACTCAGAACTTGGAACTCCGTCAGGAAATCAGTCCCCCAAGGCAATACTGAATTTCATCAATGTCATCAGCACACAGCCAAACATGAGCCTTTCTTTGCCAAACATGATTTGGTCATGCTGATGCTGCAGCCCAAATGGGAGGGTCTGGAATGTCACTGACAAACATGTGGGTTTTCCTCTTGGAGGCAATGCTCATACCGTGAGCTGTCTAGTGACATGAGTAAGAATTGCCAAGAAGGACTTACTACCTATTTTGCTCTTTGTACCTCAGTGGCCACATTAGGCACAGAGCTGCCCAAGAACCACAGAGATGAGTGCCAACTCTTTCAGGATGACTCTGTAACACTTCAGTCAGAGCATGTAGAAATAAAGCAGTCACCTATTTCAAACTCCTGTGTTTCCAAGGAAAACTGCAACTCCCAGAGAAAAAGGGATATGACCAAGAGCACATAAAGAATTACAAGGAGAGACTAGATCTGAACTCCTGACTTCCAACCTGGTGCTTTTCCTACTACGCCACTCTCCATCCTTGGACCACATTCCCAAACAGGTGGAGTACATCTCAAAGGGCTCTTTTCCTCTTTGGAAATGTGGTCCAGGGTAAGCTGCAGGCACTAGACTATATTTCCTTTTTTTTTTTTTTTTTTTTTTGAGGTGGAGTCTCGCTCTGTAGCCCCAGGCTGGAGTGCAGTGGCGCGACCTCGGCTCACTGCAAGCTCCGCCTCCCGGGTTCACGCCATTCTCCTGCCTCAGCCTCACAAGTAGCTGGGACTACAGGCGCCCGCCACCACGCCCGGCTAATTTTTTTTGTATTTTTAGTAGAGACGGGGTTTCACCGTGTTAGCCAGGATGGTCTCGATCTCCTGACCTCGTGATCCACCCGTCTTGGCCTCCCAAAGTGCTGGGATTACAGGCGTGAGCCACCACTAGACTATATTTCAAAGATGTTCTTCACATTGCTGTCATCTGCTTGTGAACCACATGCCACAGTAAGGATGCATGAACATCACGGTCACAGGATTTGTAAGATGGGACCTCGAGAGCCACCCTTCCCAACTTCTTTCTGATGTTTGGATGTCCTCTACAGCACCCACTGGTCTGCTTGTCAGATTTATAGGTGGCAGAGGCAAGGGGGAAAAGAACTGTGCTCTTGGTCCCCTTTCTGTCCTGACTCCTCCAGGACATAAATCCATCAGTTGCCTCCTCTCTCCCTCTTAAAATTTCTGCCTTTTCCTCCTTCAATCTTTCTTCTTGGTTAACAAATATTTTGGGTCTCCTTCTCTTCTTTTTCACTTTATTTTATTTATTTAAATTTTCAATTCAGAGGTACACGTGCAGGTTTGTTACATATATACATTGCGTGATGCTGAGGTTTGGGCCTCTAATGATCTCATTGCCCAAGTAGCAAACATAATACCTGATAGGTAGTTTTTCAATCCTTATTTCTCTTTCTCCCTTCCCCCTTTTGGTATCCCCAGTGTCTACTGTTTCCATATTTGTGCCTGTGTGTACCCAATGTTTAGCTCCCACTTATAAATGAGAACATGCATTATTTGGTTTTCTGTTTCTGTGATAATTCACTTAGGATAATGACCTCCAGCTGCATCCATGTTGCTGCAAAAGACATGATGTTATTCTTTTTTATGGGCTGTATAGTATTTCAGGTGTGTATGTACCAAATTTTCTTTATCCAATTCACCATTGATGGGCACCTGGGTTGATTCCATGTCTTTGCTATTGTGAATAGTACTGTGATAAACATACAGGTCTCCTCTTAAAGAAAATAAATTGATAAACAATAATTCTTTTGATTTTGCCATGTGCCCAGTTACCTTCTTATCACTCTCATTTTTTCCAACAAATTTTTTGAAATAGTCATTTCTGCCTGTTGTCCCTTCCTTATGATCTACCTGTTCCTAAACTTTTGGTATCTTCTTTTCTCTCAGGGGTCACTAATGACCTCCCCAGTGTGAAATCTTTTTGACATTTTTGGGTGTGTGTGTGAGACAGAGTCTCACTGTCGCCCATCTTGTGAGATCTATGTGTGATTTCAGCTCACTGCAACTTCAGCCTCCCGTGTTCAAGCAATTCTCCTAACTCAGATTCCCAAGTAGTTAGGATTACAGGCGTGTGCCACCATGCCCAGCTATTTTTTATATTCTCAGTAGAAACAGGCTTTCACCATGTTGTCCAGGCTGGTCTCGAACTCCTGACCTCAAGTGATTCAGCCTCCCAAAATGCTGGGATTACAGGTGTAAGCCACTGCGCCCAGCCCTTTTTATCTCTTTTTAGCCTTAAATTTTCTTGTTGCCTTTGTATCATTTCAGATGTTGATCACCCAGTACTCAATCTCCCTTGATAGGTGGTTACCCCCATTCTCTTTCTTTGCCTTGGGCTTTGCTTCTGATTACATCTCTGTGTTCGCTTCCTTGGATCATTTGTTTTAAGTCTCTTCCAGAGACCCTGTCCATCCATTGATAGATTTGTCCATTCCATTCTTAATTGAGCATGAGGTACTGTGCCAGGAACTGGAGATTTAGAGTGAATCACACATCATTCTTGACCTCAGTGAGCTTACCTTCTATTGACAGAGACAGCTAAGTTCATCTCAACACCATGTGATGCTATATGCTGGACCAGTTACTTCATAGATTCAAAGAAATGCAGAAATGGGAGCTAAAAGGGACATAAAGATCGCTAATCCAGGTCTCAATTTTACAGAAGAGGAAATTGAGGCACAGAGAGAGGGCATCAGTCGCCTGTGGGCCTACAAAGAATTGGTGAGGAGGTAAGAAAAGACCTGAAGTTTCTTCAAATAAATTCTTCAGAGAATGGCCAATGATTACTTTTCTAGTGAAATAAGACGGTATTGGGATGTAAAAAACTATCTGGAGTTTGCTGTGAGTTACAAATACATTTCACTGAGTTCTTTCTGTAACCAAAGACCCACCATTGGACCCGTGTCTTTCTCCAAATACTCCGGCAAGAGGTCATGTGGTAGAGATCCCAGAATTGGGCCTTTTTTTATCGAAAGGAAGAGAAACAATACTTACTCAACACGTAATCTGGGCAAGGAAATTAAGGCCCTAAAGTTAGGTGACTCACATCAATTTTAAAGCAAAACCAGGACTGGAACTCAGATTTCCTGTTCCTTGCCTCATGTTCCTTTCGTGAGGTCAAGAGCCACAAGCTGACTGTGTGAGCTGGAATGCTGGGCTACCATCTGCCCAGGGAAGAGGCTGTGAGCCTACTGAGTTTGGCAGCCCCCTTGAAGACCCTTTGTGTGCATTTGGATAAGAACCTGCGCCAATCTTTACCCCTAGACAGAGCCAGTGTCATGGGCATGCAACCTGTGATGTTGCATGGGACCCCATGCTTAGAAGGACCCTGTGGTTGGCTTAACGTTGCCATCTTAAAATTCTTGATGATTTGTAAAAAATGAGGTCCTGCAAATTATGTAGCCATTTTTGCTCCCAGATTCTAGCTTTTATTATTGCCACTCAAAGCACTTCCCAGGTCTTACATCTGAGTAGTTCAATCCTCTCTGCCCATATCACTCTAGGAAGGGCTATTGGAAAGATCACCTGAAAGTGAGCTAATGCTAGGCCAGCCAGGTGCCTGTCTAGATGCCCTGGACTACTTCCTGGAAGGGTTTTTGCCTCCCTATGTTACCGGAAAGGGGTCTCAATCCAGACCCCAAGAGAGGGTTCTTGGATCTTGCACAAGAAAAAATTTGAGGTGAATCCATAAAGTGAAAGCAAGTTTATTAAGAAAGTAAAGGAATAGACAATGGCTACTCCATAGGCAGAGTAGTGGCAGAGGCCACTCAGCTGCTTGTACTTATTGTTACTTCTTGATTATATGCTAAACAAGGGGTGGATTATTTATGAGTTTTCCAGGAAAGGGGTGGGCAATTCCCAGAACTGAGGGTTCCCCCCCTTTTTAGACCATAGGGTAACCTCCTGAAATTGCCATGGCATTTGTAAACTGTCATGGCACTGGTGGCAGTGTCTTTTAGCATGCTAATTAGCATATAATGAGCAGTGAGGACAACCAGAGGTCACTTTTTTCACCATCTTTGTTTTGGTGCATTTTGGCTGGCTTCTTTACTTCATCCTGTTATATCAGCAAGGTCTTTTTGAGCTGTATCCCGTGATGACCTGCTGTGTGATCCTGTGACAGTGGATGCTTTAACCTCCTGGAAATGCAGCCCAGTAGGTCTCAGCCTTATTTTACCCAGTCTGTATTCAAAATGGAGTCACTCTAGTTCAAACGTTTCTGACACCTAGACGTTATGAAACTCTGGATCATGATGTGGAGTGTAGAATTCATCTATCAAGCTTCACCAGACCCAAAAACGAAGCCATCTATCACTTCACTCCTTTTCTTTGGTTCAAGAGCTCTTGGTGGCTCTCAGCCTATAGGACAGTCCAGGCTCCAAAGCTAGTGTTCCAGTATGGTTTCAATCTACCTTTGCAGCATTTTCTCTCAATGCTCGCATATAGTCTCTTCTCTGACCACAGTGTCTTCTTTTCTTTTCCCAGGTCCATCTTAGACATTGTGACCTCTGCACAAGGAAAAAGCTTTCCTTTTCCATTCTGGCTCACCATCCCCATCTTTCTCACCAGCTGATATTCCTCCTGTCCTTCAAGGCCCTGCCGTGTTCTCATTTCCTCTGGAAAGGGCCTTCTGTGACCACCCCTCCTATATCCTCTCTCCCAACAAGACTGCACCCTTATTGAAGACAGAGCCAGTGTCCCATCTTCGTACCTGCCCCTTCAAACCACACATCCAGCAATGGTCAGTGAATAGTTTCTAGTGCCTTTTCACTGGAGGGGAAAAGCAAGAACCCCATTTCCTGATGAGGCTTGATTACATACTTCCAGACCCAGCTCACCTGCTGTTGGAGGGTGAGTCAGGGAGGGCCTTGTCTGACCTGTTTCCCCAGCTAAGACTCTGGGATCACGCCTGTCTCCATTGCCGAGGGGACAGTGGGGGATGTTGGTTGGCTGAAACATTCAGAGAAGGGAGGCAGGTTCCCTAACAAGGCCGAAAGTATGTGTGGATGCTAGGGATAGAATTTCCAGGCTCCAGGAAGGATGATTACTGTTCTCTGGCTGACCAGATTTTATCCAGTTTGGACACCACATAATTACATTAAAAGTAGGAGGTAGAAGGGGTATCAGGAAGAGGAGAGAGAGGGAAGTCATGCTAAATGGGAAGTGGCTACAGGAACTTGGAGTTAGCAAGCTGGAGAAAAGAAAGTTTGAGAGAAGGGAGAATCCTTTAATGTCTTAGACAAGGTGATCCATGTCTTTAAGACTGTTGAAGCCTGCCTGGACTAGCAGAGGTGGACAGTTTTGTGTGGTCTGTCAGGGCCAAAGTTGGTCCAAGGCAGCAAAGTTACAGGAAACAGAGTTCTGCTCAAGCAGGACTGTCAAACCTGGAAGAGTAACAAGAAGGAAGGAATGAGCTGGCCCTTCCTCATTAGGAATGTCCAAGTGAAGGTTCCAGCCACAATGGTTCCTGCAACACAGCCCTCAATTCTGTTTCTCTGCGTGATTCTCTCACTCCATTTCTCAAAGCCATCTTTAAAACTGTGTCTTCCTCCTTAAGCCTCAGATTCTACCCCAGTGTAAATGCATCAACCATGTTCCACTGCCACGGCCCCCATTCTGGTTCTGTCATCTCTGGCAACAGTCTCCAGCAGTCTAACCAGTGCTCCAGCCTGCCACCTAGAATCCCACCAATCTGCCTCTATGCTTCCAGAATGAGATTTCTAAAATACAAATCTGGATCAGTTACACACCTGCTCAAAGCCTCCAGTGGATTCTGGATGTCCTTAGTAAGTGGGTGAATCCTTACAGTGACCTTCAAGGTCCTTCATGGCCTGACCTGGCCAGCCTATCCCATCCCGTTTTCCCTTGCACCTTACACACCAGCAATACTGGAGACTCTAGATCCCATGCCCACCATGCTCACACTCACCTCTGAGCCTACATGTGCTGTTTCTCCCTGCCTGGAAGACTATTTTCTTACCACTCCCCCCACCCCACCGACTCCACTCCACCTAGCTCTTTGCTATTTATCTATTAGGTCTTAAGTTCAGTGTCACTTCTTCTGGGAAGCATTCCTGGATTCCCGAAGTCTGGGTTATGTGTCTCTGCAGTATATTCCCTCAGCAACCTATCACTAACTTTTGGTGTGCAGTATTATATGTGCCCATATTATTACCTGTACTCCACACTTCCTCTCCCACTAGAGGGCAGGGACCATGTCTTTTTGTTCACTCTCATCTTCATTGCCTAGTTTCTGACACATAGTAACTACTCAAAATATATTTGTTGAATAAAAGATTGTTCTTTGCAGAGAGGCTGTATAAGTGACTCCTGCTTTGGGCCCTTTCCACCTCCGGGTCCCTGAGGCTGTAAGACACACCTTTTCCTACCTTAAATGATATGTTACCATGTGTAACAGGAATTTCCCATGTTCACTTCCTGCTTCAGAGATTCACTCCAGGCTACGATGCAAGGGGCAGTAGGAGCTTCCTTGAGGATCCAGTATGAACAGTGTTTGGTTGAACAATATGATTACAGAAGAAAGACTCACTGGTGAAATGTTTGGTTGCCATAGCATGAAGCTCATTCTAGATACACATGGGAGGGTAATTAATTTCCTGCAAGGGGCTGGACAGACATCCTGCATCCCTGTATGTTATCTTACTTCTGTGATTCCTATAGAACCTGGTGTTACCTCATTTGGCAGAAACAACAGACAGATCATCAACAGCCAACAAAATATCTACCCCTCACACTTTGTACATGAACTCAAAATAGATCACAGATCTAAATGTAAAATGTAAAACCATAAAATCTTTAGAGGAGAACATAGGTGAAAATGTTTGTGATCTAATGTTAAGAGAAGAGTTCTTAGACATGGCACTAAGAGAACAATCCAAAAAGTAAAAAAAAAAAAAAAAAAAATGAATTCACTGAACTGAAAACATTTGCTCTGTGAGTCAGTTAAGAGAATGAAATGAAAAGTACCAACTGAGAGAAAATATTTGCAAATTACATATCTGACAAAGGACTTGTTTTCAGAAGAAATAATTCTGTAAACTCAACAAGCAATCTAATTAGAAAACAAACAGAAGACTTGGACACTTCACTAAAAAAGTGGCTATAGTTTTTCTGTATATAGTGGCTACCACTGTACACAGATGGCAAAATAAACACATGGAAGGTGCTCAACATCACTACTTTTGTGGAAAACTAGTTATGATGCTACACACCTATTAAAGTCACCAAAATAAAAAATACTAATAAAACAAATGCTGTCAAAAATGCAGAAACTGGATCTTGTAAAGGTTTTTGGTAGGCGTGTAAAATGGTACAATCACTCTGGAAATCTGTCTGGCAATTTCTTTAAAAGTTAAACATATAAGTACTACTAGGTTGCAAAAGTAATTGCAGTTTTGCATTAAAAGTAATGGCAAAACCGCAATTATTTTTGCACCAGGCTAATATATGACCCATCAATCAAAATCCTGAACATTTATGTTCACACAAAAACCTTTATACAAATGTTCATAGCTGCCTTATTTGTAATAACCAGAAACTGGAAACGAGCCAGGCATCCTCCAATGGGTGAAGGTTAAACAAACTGTGGTACATCCATACCATAGAATGGTAGCCAGCAGTAAAAAGGGAATGAATTACTGATACAATGAAACAGGTTGGACGGATCCTAAGAATATTGTGCTGAGTGAAAAAAGCCAGTCTCAAAAAATTAGATATTAAAAAGATTTCATTTATAAGATAGTCTCAAAATGACAAAATTATAGAGATGGAAAAGAGATAAGGGGTTGTCAGGGGTGTGGGACAGGGAAGAGGGCTGTGACTGTAAAGGGGCAGCATCAGAGAGATCCTTTGTGGTGGTGAACAGTTCTGTGTCTTGACTATAGTGGTGGCTCTACCAACCTATACATGTGCAGATACACAAAACACATGAGTGCATGCAGCAGCTGGTGAAACTGTATTGTGCCAATTGATCGGTGATGCATTGCAGGTATGTAAGATGTCATCATTGCAGGTAGTAGGGTGATGGGTCCATGGGACTTCTCTATACTGTTTTTATAATTTCTTGTGAGCATAAAATTATTTTAAAATAAGACCTTTAAAAGGTAGTCTGGGATAGAGGCGGTGAAGGAAGCTCTTATATATTTAACTTGTGCTAGGTGTCTTAAGTGTGTTCATTTATTCAGTGCATTTATTGAGTGCCTTCTGTATACAGTGCTATGCCTAGGAATACAAAAGAAAACAAAACGTTACCACCTTTTTGATATTTATAGTCTATCTCAAAAAGGTTAAGTAGCTTGTCGAAAATCACACACTGGTAAATGATGAAGTTGAATTCAAACCTGCACAAAGCCAATGCTACCTCTAGCATTCAAGTACCATGTGGCCCTATAGCCCTTGTCCCCCTGTTCTCTTTGAGCCCCTGTTAACTCCATGTCCCCAGAATGTCCTAGAGCAATTAGTAATCCTTTTTCTAAGGCCAAGATTTTGACCCTGTCAGAGTTTTTGTTTCAGTTTTGTTTTTTTCTGTCAGATTGTCCCAGCCTTTTTGTCACTGAAACAGAAGGTATCAGGGAAAGGCATTGGAACAAGAAGTGATTTTTGGCCAGGCACCATGACATGAGCCTGTAGCCCCAGCTACTTGGGAGGCTGAAGCAGGAAGATCTCTTTTGCCTAAGAGTTTGAGTCCAGCCTGGGCAACATGGCAAGACCCCTTCTCTAAAAAACAACAACAAAAGCCTGATTTTTGTTTCCATTTGTTTCTTTACATAAGACTTTGGACAGCTTTATTAAAATTTTAAAATTACTTATTATAGTTAAGAGTTGGTTTTCACAAATATTTCTATTGTTAAGTCAAGAATGAATACTTATTTTGAAGTTTCCATGAAAAGAAAGTTATATTTGTAAAACATAAAGACATTCTTGGCATCTCGCTGCAACCTCTGTGGAATGAGAGTAATTAGAGGTACTCAGAAGTGTTCCTTTTCGTTTTGTATCCTGGTTGTGGTCTGTCTGACTCATGGTCCCCACAGCTTGTGCTGTCAACTGGGAAGTGTCTATCTCTCCTCCCTGGAGAGTTAACCTGCTCCAGTCCCATACCCTCTTCCCGCAGTAATTAAGTGTGTTGCAATGTCTATGTGCAGATGTCACCTGACCCTCAGGATGGGGTGGAACCAGGGAGCCAAACTCATGATCACTATTAGGATGTGTAACAAAATAATCCAAACAGTGCCAGTCATCAAGGAAAGACAGACAGGGCCTCCCCAGAGCACCCTTAAAGCATCAGCACACTATTCCTTTAATCCTGAAGTTTCTCTTTCTGTTTTCCCTTCCCCAGATGGCAATGGCTTTGTGTTTTCTGATTATAAAAGTAATAGACACACTTATTTTCTTAAAGCATATAAAGATATAGAAAAGAGTAAAAATCAACCAGAATCTCACTATATCCTTCCAGATATATCACTATATCTTTCCCTTTTCCAGACCTATATCATATCTGTAAGTACAGAGGACAATATTTAGCAGGTTAAACAAAAAGTTAAAATAAGAAATGATGATAATAATAAAATATATGTGTACTTTAATGTTTTATTTTAACGTTATGTCAGTGGTTTAATACACTCTAATATAGACAGTCTGCTGAAGGGAGTTCACCTTTGTATTTCTTACAAAGATATCATAATATTTTGTTTTCAAGTTCTTGTTTTGGCTTCTTTGAATAAGAAAGAGAACTTAAAAACATTTGTGAAGCAACTCTGAGAGGGGAACCTTGAATTTTTATTATCTCACCCCCTTCCTTTTTAGCTACCTTACCTACTACCCACAAGACAATAGCTATTGAATTTAGTTCTTCAAAACATTCAACTTTTTTTTTATAGCTTTTTTTGATCTTATCTCCTTTTTCAGTGTACATAATATTTAACTATGTAATTACAGTAGCAAGTAAATTGGCATGAGGAGAACTTCATAGAGAACTATACAACTGACACCTGGTAAGCACATGAGCTCCCTGCTGGGAGCAAAAGAGGGTAGGTGTGAAAGCTCACAGCCTTCCCTCCAGGGCCTTCCATGGGCCTAAGCATCAGGCTTTCCAGATGGAAGGGAGAAGGCTGACTCAACTGGGGAGTCAACTAAGTGGTTGGAGGTCAATTAGGAGAGTTCACACTCTATATAAATACATATACATTCAAAATAATTTATTTACAAAAGATGGGATTGCATGTTACATGTAACCCATTTTTGTTTATTATGTTATTGACATAACCATAACTATAACTGACATAATCACTTTAAATGATTGCATATTGTGTGAATATGGCATCTTTACCTAGTCTCCAACTAAGATCTGTTAGACTTTTTGTTTTGTTTTGTGCTTGTTTGCATTTTTATATACTTGTTGGATTATTTCCTCAGGATAAATTCCTAGTAGTGGAGTTGCTGCATTAAAAGTTATTTATGTTACTGCCAGGCGCAGTGGCTCATGCCTGTAATCCCAGCACTTTGGGAGGCTGAGGCGGGTGGATCACTTGAGATCAGGAGTTCGGGACCAGCCTGGCCAACATGGTGAAACCCCGTCTCTACTAAACATACAAAAATTATCCAGGCATGGTGGTGTATGCCTGTAACTCCAGCTACTCAGGAGGCTGAGGCAGGAGAATCAGTTGAACCTGGGGGGTGGAGGTAGCAGTGAGCCGAGATCGTGCCACTGCATTCCAGCCTGGGCGACAGAGCAAGACCCTGTCTCAAACAACAAAAAAGAAGTTAAATATGGTATTAAGATTATTGTTGCACATTGCTACCAATTCCCCAAGAAAATGTGTCCCAATTTACATACCTCTAGTAATAAAACCCCCAAATTTTCCTATAGACCTCATGGCTGTTCCCCTCCTTGCCCAGCTTCCTGGTGAGTAATAAGGACTCTCCAGTGGAAAAAGTTTGGAGGGTAAGATGAGCCCCCCCCACATAGAGGTGCCAAATGGGATGAACAGTGCTACTTAAATGGTAAACCCTTTAGAGACAGAAAATACTGGGAGTGGGGTAGGAGTGGAGTGAGACTACCTCTTTCTTTCCTGGAATCTCAGTGCAGCATGGTGTGGCAGAGAGGGCCAAGGATGAGATTCAAAGAGACCTGGTTGTGATGGATGGCTCTGTCATTTATATATAAATGACCTTCAGGCAAGTCATTTAACTTCTTGGAGCCTCAGTTTCTTCATCTATAAATAAAGTTATCCTCTCTTAGAGCATTTATCCCATTTGGCCTCACATTACAGTGATACATGTTCTAGCCTGACCATCAGCATGGAATTGCTGTCTTAATGTGGGGAAGAAGCTGACCTTGGACTTTGTTCTTACAACTTGGGTCTTGTCTAGTTCCTAACAACAAGTCCTTGCTTGCTATTACAGTTTGGGTTTCTGCATTGTACTTGACAATCACATTGCCCAAATTGTCCTATCAAATGCATCTAGAAACACAGCTGGAGACTGGGGTAGAACGTGAGGGAAATGGAGAGAATTGTGCCCTAGTATGAAGGTACTATGTTGACAAGATGGTGGTTAAAACTGTGATGGAAAAGCATTGAAGCACGCCCTATGAAAGCATGACTGAGACACAGAGGCGTTAATCAAAGGGTAGAGCCTCTCAAAAGTGCATCTTCCTCCACACATGATAACTTCTTTGATCATGCAGTCTCAATTCACAGTGCATTCTCTGAATGCCAGTTGGTTCCTTGCTGCATCAGTGATTTTCCCCTGTAAGCCCACAACGTCCCATCTTATCTATCTTCTTTGGTCCCTATCCCTTAGAAACTTGTGCATCAGTGGAAGTCCTCTTCCTGATCTCTCAAAAATCTGGAATTTGAGGGAGTGGTTCCTGCACACTTTCTGCCTGGCCTTCCCCAGCTCCCTTCAGTATCCTTTTTCCAAATATGATAACACTAGAGCAGGCAACAAGTCTGAGACCTAGTGAGTGTCCAGTCAAGGGATGGGATGTCAGTCTCCCCTTTTTAGTGGTGATCAAATATTTCCATTGATTCTCTTGAGGTGAGGAGGATACTGTCCATTGCCTGCACAATATCTTTTCCATCTCCCTTTCTTCAATTTCCATAGATAGTGGCTAGAGACCCCATGTCATTCACGAAGTAGTTCCTTACCCCATCTCTAGAGGATGACTCTTGATTGATCGAAACCAATCACAGTACCCTCATGCCCTTTGGCCATCCATTGGTCAAAGCACAGGCAAATGACCCAGTTCTGACCAATGAAACACAAGAAGTATATGTAGGGAACAGGGGAAGAAGGCCAAGTCTCCAAGACTTTCCCCCTCCCATGAAAACCAACCCACGTATGGCATAACAAAAATAAAGAACCTGCGTCCCTGATGGCATAGTTGAGCATGCCCAGTGTGAGCCAACACAGCAATACCAGCTCAAAACACTTCAGGTCATACTTTTTGTAACTTGCAACCAAATGCATTCTCAATCAATACATGTGGTCTCCCTCCCTTCACTGCAGAAGGATGATCCAGTCAATAGCCTTGTTCACCTCCCCATGGGGAGATGAGCAAAGAGCCTAAACTCTCTTTTCAAACATTGCACTCTCCAAAAGCTAACCCCATGCTCGATCCCAGGCTTCCTCTTACCTTGTGTGTATTTGGGGTGGTGATGGCAGGATAAGAGATGATGCTGGTTCTTCTTGCCTGGTCCCTCTCAATCAATCCTGCAGGAGTGGGGAACAGTTGGCTTCTTAGAAAATGGGACACCTGAAGGTTTTTATTCTCAACAGGGTTTTACTAGCTAATTCCAGATAAACCAGAATGGCTTCACTTTATATTTCACCTCCTACTCAAAAGGTCATACTTTTAACACGTTCACTATCACTGGCCCTATGGAACATCCACCTCTCCAGGTTTCTCCCCATGAAGTTGGAATGTGGCTTTGCCCCAGCATGGTACCAGTCATACTCTTGCTCTTCCACCAATGGCAGGGAAAGAACAAGTGATGAACACCTGTTCTGTACCCAGCATTGTCCTAGAAATATTATACATACCATTTTTACCTTGCACTTAAGAGCAAGAGCTATGACAACAGACAGACCTGAGTTCGAAGCCCTGATCTTTTTATGTGACCTTGGGAAAGTCATGTGACCTCTCTGAGCCCCTTTTCCTCATCTGTAAAAGGAGGATAATAATACCTGACCAATAGGATTGCTGAGGGGTTAAATAAGTTGCATGTGCCTAGGACAATTCTGTTATGTATGTTGATTGTTATCATTATGATCATTCCAACACAACCTGCCTGATCTTGAACTCAAGCCTGCAAACACTCCTTCCTTCCTAGACCAACTGCTAGACTTTCACACATGCTGCTGGGCTCCCTGCCTGGTCCCAGCCCCCTCTGTCCTGCCTAGGTGTACCTCTGGTTTGACAATACCATCTCTTTCAACAAAAGCAATTCCTTCAAAATAACAACTCTTGTTAACTTGGGCACTTATTAGATGTGAGGTACTATGCTCAACATTATACATGTATTATCCCTACCAATCATCCTAGAAAGCAGGTATTAGCATTCTCATTTTCCAGGTTAAAAAAAAATGGCTCAGTGAGATTTAGCAGCTTTCCCAAGGTCACACAGCTGCCATGTGAATGAGCTGGGATTTTAACTAGTCTGTGTGCAACAAAGCCTGTGTTTTTTAGTCATTGCCTACAACCCCGAGAGGCAGAAGGGGCAAACGTTCTACTTCCTTCTCATTTCACAGAGAAGGAAGCTGAGTCTCAGAACATGTCAAGATCACACAGCTGGTCTGTAGGAGGACCACGCCTGCAACCAGATCCCAGTAAAAGCAGCCAAGCCAGAGTCATTTCAGGCACCAAAAGGTTGAGGGAGTATCTTCTGACTTCAAAGGCAGGAAGGAAAAGAGGAGACACTTTGAAATCTGGGAGGGGAATTTATAGTATTCCCTTAGAGTCTTTTTGGCAAGAGTCCATAAAGTATCTGTGGAGACAGGGATGGAGTTGTCCCTGTTCCTATCCTAAGTTGTCCCTGTTCCTGCACATGCATTTGAAATGCATATGTAAAGTGTACTGAGGTTTAGAGTTGGGAAATGCACTTCCTATCAGGGAAGACTTCCTAGAGGGATGCATTTTCAATAATCCTCAAAGGATCAATACAAAATTGAACAGGCAGAGTTGAGGGTGCCTGGATACCTGGCAAGTGTATAGTCCTGACATCAGGCCGACACATACTAGATGGTTATTATGAGCAAGGCAAGACAGTAGTGCACCATTTACATGCTTAGTGATGTGATTTTTAAGCTGTCCTTAATGTTTAAGATTGTGTTTGCTTATGTTATTTTATTGGGTGAATAAAGGGAAGAATTATCATCTACAGGGGTGTCCAAGGGAGAGAATACAGTTATGGGTTCTTAGTTTCTGTTTCTGGTTGAGTCAGTAAAGCCTCTTCCTCAGTCCTCTTTTCTGCTTATCACTAGACACAGAAAATAAAAACTGTGGCTTCAGGCTGCTAAAAGCCTAAAACAAAACAAAACAACAACAACAACAACAATGACGACAACAACAACAAAATAAGGTGGGTTGGACAAGCTTGATAGAGTTCAGACCTAGGCTCGCTCACCACCCTGAACCTGACCTTCGCAATCTCCTTGCAATAGAAGCCCTCTAACTTTCTAAGCAGAGGTTTCCAAGACAGTCTCCCCATGAATTCCTGTTGGGAACATAACTTCTTTATTTACTCATCTGCTTTAGGATTCATAAAGTGTTTTCCATCCATTACGTCATTTGATCCTTACACTGTCCTTAAGAGATAGATGTGCATGGACTATTCTTATTTACAAATGAGGAGACTAAGAGTTCAATATAGGGGTGTCAAATAGGGTTAAATTCACAATTACTTCCTGAAACATTATATTAAGTATTCTGGGGTCAAGTCCAGGGGTTTAGCAAAAGCTAGTACTGTGGCCAATTAGCAATGTCTTCCTCGGGCACAGAAAAGGAGGATAATGGCACACACTCTGGCAAGTTAAGGGACTCAGTTCTCTGATTCCCTGCCCAGGGTCTTTTTCTCGCTGCATGTTCCTCACAGAAGGCTTGTGGGAGGAGGCACAGGTATGTAGATCAAGGTGAGGAAATGGCACAGAGTAAATGCTCAGTGTGGTGGAGTGAAAAATGGCCCTCCAAAATACATCCATGTTTTTATCCTAGAATCTGAGAATTGGTTTATATGGCAAAAGAAAGGGGATAAGTCTTTGCGGGTGTGGTTAAATTAAGATTCTTGAGGTGGGGAGATGATTCTGGATTATCCAAGTGGGCCCTAAACACAATCACGTGTATACATAGAAGAAGGAGGCAGAGAGGGATTTCACACACAGAGAAGCTGATTTGATTTGAAGATGGAGCAGAGAGATTTGGAGATGCAGCCATAAGCTAAGGAATACTGACAGCCACTAACTAAAAGTAGGAAAAGACAAGGAACAGAGTTACCCCAGAGCTTTTGGCGGGTGCACAACCCTGCTGACACCTTGATCTTGGCCCAGTGCTACTGATATCTGACTTCTAGATGCCAGAGCTGTGAGGGAATATATTTCTGTTGTTTTAAGTCACCAACTTTGTGGTTATTTGTTATAGCAGCCACAAGAAACTAATACACTCAGTAAATATTAATTTTCCCTCCTTTCACAATCTTTCTGAGTTCCGTAAAACACACACTCATACACAAACATGTTGTATTAAGCCGTTCTTGCATTGCTACAAAGAAATACCTAAGACTGGGTAATTTACAAAGAAAAGGAGTTTAATTGGCTTATAGTTCTGCAGGCTGTATAGGAAGCTGGCATCTGCCTGGCTTCTAGTGAGACCTCAGGAAGCTTACAGTCATGACACAGGGCAAAGCGGGAGCAGGCATATTGCACAGCAAAAACAGGAGCAAGCAAGAGAGTGGGGCGGGGTGCATACACTTATAAATAACCAGATCTTGTGAAAACTCACTCAACACCAAGAAGACAGCATCAAGCCATGAAGAATCTGCCCCCATGACCCAAACACCTTCCATCAGGCCCCATCTCCAGCATTGGGGATTACAATTCAACATGAGATTTGGGTGGGGACAAATATCTAAACTCTATCACATGTTATATAACAAATAATATGTATTTCCATATATATTCCATTAATAGGAAAAACCTCTATGATGAGTTGAAATGTTTTAAGTAGAAACAAATGCTTACTAAGAATGTGCTTAGATGCTTGCTACATGAAGCTGTTTACTCTATGTGGGTACTAATTAAGAATCAATCTGTCTGCTCCATTTCCTACAAGTACAGTTATTTGTCCGATGCTTTCTTCAGTCCATTTTCAAGCCCACAGATAGAATAGCAGCATCATGAACAAATGTGAGCCTTTCCTTCTAAGAGAAAGGCTTTGCCTCCACAACCTGGAGGAGGTTTTTTGTTTGTTCATTTGCTTGTTTTCATTTTGAAGGTGTCAGGGCTGCAGTTTTCTTCCTCTAGGAAGAAGCTGGTAAATAAGCAGAAGTTTAGTGTGCCATAAAATTAGTACACAGGCAGAACAGTCCAAGGCCAACAAACTGAAAGCAATAAACCATGTAATCTCAGCTCATTACCTATGGAGCCTGAGTTAGAAAAGAAAATCCATTATGAAAATGACATTCTTAATAATGAAATCTTATTCATGGATGGATGGATGTTGGGGAAGCTGTGAAATGTGGCTTTGGAGAGGTTTGGAATGTTAATATCTGAGGATTCAGGAGATGGATGTTGTAGATAATCACAATGTAAATATTAGATTGTGAGTCACTGGACCACTTGAAAAAAATATTCTATGTACACGTTACTCAGTAGAAAACACCTGTTGCAAGAAGTCACAGAAGACATGGAGCTGTCAGAAAAAAAATCATTGTCAGAAGAGCTTCAGTGAAGATTTTTACCAGTCTAGACATGCTTGGTAGCTGGTAGTTCTTGGTGCTCTATTTGGACTGGAGGAGATTTTAAAATCTATTTAACCCAACTCTTCCCCACCCCCCACGCCACTTCACAGATGAAGAGCCTGAGGCTCAGAGAACCTCAGTTCAGCAGTGTGTAATGAATTAGTGTGTGGTAGAAACTTTACTCCTGGGCCCATGCCTCTTCCCATTCACCATGCTGCCTCCTAGGACACCCCTCAACACACACACACACAGACGCGCACACACACACACACACACACACACACACACACACCTGCTCACCTTGTCAGAGCCAGTATGGGCCTTATCTCCAGCCTTCCTTGTGTACTTGCTGAATCAAGTTAATCTATAACAGGTGTTTATTGTGTGGAATTGAGAATCTAGCCACTTTACACTTGGCTGGATAAGAAAAAAGTGCCATTTAGAATGTGTTTATCTGGTTTATTAGACTCTACCCACTACTCTTGGGAAACAAGATTCAAGTTGAATTGGGGCACCAGGACATCGGAAATGAGAGGACTTCAATAGTCCTTTGGTTGAACCAAGTCTTTTCTGGTCTAATGTAACTTCAAATCACTCTTGTCTTTATATACAGAAACCCTAAAGGAACCTCACTTGAACTGAAGCATCACATACCTTCATTACTACCTCAACCTCAACATGATCAAACTCCTCAATCCTAAGTAAATGCAATATTATATCCAACACGTGGGTGGGTATCCTGTTTTTGAGACAGGGTGACTTATTTCAGTAGCTGCAAAGTCCTGAAAACCACAAGTCCTGTGAACCCTGGCTGATATTTAGGCCTTCAATAAATACTTGTTGAATACGCAAAATTTAGCCCCAAGTTTATATTCTTAGAATTCATAGTTCAAAAGAAAGAAACTTGGCTTTTGCGGCATCAATAGATCAAATTATATGAAAGTACTCTTATTGGCCCTGTTTTGGGCACATGCTCCCCCCCACCTCACCCTGACAATTCCCCTGGGCAAAATGATGGTGTACCTTGATTGGTCAGGCCTGGCTCAGGGACTCAGCCCTATGTCTCATAGCAGGCAGGATACTGAAATTGACAATCCCACCTAAACCACTTAGGGTAAGGGAGAGGCACTTCCCCAGTGGAAGATGGGCAGACAAAAAAGAAATTTTCCTACCACAATGAACTTATAGTCTTGGGGGATATGATTTAAAAATTGTCCTAGTATAATGTGGTAAAGCACCAGGTGTTCTGGGAGCAGGGGGTAGCATTTATTCTACAAAGTCCTTTCATATACATGAAACAATTTGTTCCTCACAGTGCCAACCACTATGAAGTTGGCATCCTCATCCTCACTATATAGAATCTTTGGCCTCCTATGATCTGTCTCTTCTCTTTTTGACTTCAAGTCCCTCTTTGTCAAGCTCCCTTAGCCAGGCCACCCCACCCTCAGCTTTCTTTTCATTCCCAGATATCTCAACCTCATTCCTTTTTTTAATGTAGAATTCTTCTGACTTGATGGCAAATAAGTTGTCCTTGGTCCCATAAAAATATTGGCACCTATCACTATACAAAACACCCACCCTAAGGCAAACACCATACCATATGCTTTACACACATTCTCTCATTTAGTCTTCTTAACAGCCTTACAAAATAGTAGTAGAATTGCAGAAAGATTGTGTGACTTAGCCAAGGCTACTTGGCAAGAGCTGGGATATAAAGCTAGCTCTGTCTGGCTCCCACAACAGCAGCATTTCCTCCACTTGGTTTCCACACCAACTGAGGGATGGTTGAAAGAGCTGGGGATGTTTAATCAGGGGGACAACACACTTAGGGGTACCATTATCCATTCAAGTATCTAATGGGCGGTGAAGTAGAAGAGAGAATTCACTGGAATTTTTGTGGCACCATAACCAAGAAAAAAGGACCGATTATAAACATAAAAGTGAGGGATAGTTGGCCGGGCGCAGTGGCTCACGCCTGTAATCCCAGCACTTTGCGAGGCCAAGGCAGGAGGATCACGAGATCAGGAGATCGAGACCATCCTGGCTAACACGGTGAAATGCCATCTCTACTAAAAATACAAAAAAATTTAGCCGGGCGTGGTGGCGGGCGCCTGTAGTCCCAGCTACTTGGGAGGCTGAGGCAGGAGAACGGCGTGAACCCGGGAGGCAGAGCTTGCAGTGAGCTGAGATTGCACCACTGTACTCCAGCCTGGGAGACAGAGAGACTCCGTCTCAAAAAAAAAAAAAAAAAAGTGAGGGATACTTCTGTTCAATGTAACCAGTATGATAGAAGGTAGTGAGTATCCCACCACTGTGGGTATTCAAGGAGATAGTGCCAACAGCTTTTAAGGGATGTGGGAGAGTGAGAGAACTCTGACTCGGGGAGCATATTGGGTAGAGGATTTCTAAAGATCCTACAACTATGAAATTACTCCTTGTTTTCTGCTAACCCCATTTCCTCAAGTTAGAATCCTTGCAAGTCTGACTCGAGATTCTGGATCAATTCCAGAGGGTAAACTGATTTTTTTAAGTTAAGCCCTGTCACAGTGGCTCACACCTGTAATCCCAGCACTTTGGGAGGCTGATGTGGGAGGATTGCTTGAGCCCAGGAGTTTGAGACCAGCCTGGGCAACAAAGTGAGATCCCGTCTCTACAAAAAGTTGAAAAATTAGCCAGACATGGTGCCTGTGATCCCAGTTACTCAGGAGGCTAAGGCTGGAGGATCACCTGAGCCCGGGAGGTCAAGGCTGCAGTGAGCTGAGACCACGCCACTGCACTCCAGCCTGGGCAACAGAGTGAGATCCTGTCTCAAAGAAAAAAAAAAAGTTAAGCCAAAAGACACCTTGGCTGGAAACAAAACAAAACATGTTGATAATATGAACATACCGTAGGGACATGTTGTACATTTTTATGCGTCTTTAAGCATTTTAATCTGTCTCAGACTTTTCCAGAGTTTTTAGTTTCATGTTTATCATTTTAAAAACACTCCTTTTTTATCCAATTAAGATGACTGCTTGTTTGAAAATAGTTTTACTGATTTTAATATTCTGCCTCAGACTCTAAGAGAATTACAACAGGAGCCGAGCTTGCATTCGGCACGTGGGATCAAGCCCTAACAGCACCACTTTGTTTGCCGTATGTGGCCTTGCCCTGCGTGCAGCTCTGAGGCTGAGCTCTTAACATGAAATGGGAAATAGAGCCCTTCCTCCTTCCTCCGAGGTTGTCCTGGGAGAGCTTGGCTGGTGGGAGTGCTGCATGAAAGAAAGGACCCGGCTGGGGCATGAGCTGAGGGGCTGACAAGAGGGCGGAGTGCCCACACTGTGAGAGGCATCTTGGAGGCATTTCCTTCTGTCTCCCTCTACCTCACCCATGGGTCTATCACCCCAGGCTTTGTGCTAAGGGGAAGATGTGGGACTGTTTCTCTCGTCCTGAGGCAGGAGTCCAACTGTCCAATAGGACAATCTGCTATAAGTGTCCATAGATGTTCGGAATTGGGATCAAACTAACTTGGCCTTGGAGCTGAGGACTCGTTTCTTTCTCATCTGTGGCATATGTGGAGCTACTGTGTCCCAAGCTCCATTTTGCAGGTGAGGAAACCAAGACCCAGAGAGGTTCCCTGTCTTGCCAGAGGTCAGGTAGCTGGTCATGCTGTGTAAAGACTTGAAAGCTGGGCCTCCTGATGCCCAGCCCAGTGCTCATTTCACTGCTTGCACAGTTCTTCCTCCATGTGCAACTTCCCGTCAGGCTGGTAGAGGACGAAGCTGAGCCAAGGAAAGGCGGGTTCTTGCCATAGGCCTTCTGTGGGTCTGTAATGTGGCCCAGCTGTGATCACAGCTGGTGGCCTGGCCTCTGGTGCCCTGGATCCAGGTCCCTAGTGACACTGTGTCTTGAACCTCCTTTCTAATCTGCCCCATCCTGGGGACATGCCAGCCTGAGAGCTCTTCCTGTTGGGGTCAGGTGTGGCCCCCACAGCCTTAAGACACTTGAGTTTCTGATACGGCTGGTGTCAGCGCCTGTGCCATGAGCACCACCGTTGCTCCTCCAGCTTCCCACAGAAAGGGTAACTGGTGGGCCATCCTGCTCCTGAACCAACTCTGAGTGGGGGCAGGACATGTGAAATTTGAAAATGAGTCATACGACTAACTGAAATTAGGAGCCACCATGCCCCGATTAACCTCAAATTTAGTGCTTCCTTCCCCGTTCCTACCCAACCATGTCCTAAGAATGAGTTTCCTGACAATTTTTATCCCTCACTCAACAAGTATTTATAAAATACCTACCTGTGTATGTTCTGTACTAGGCTCTGGGGAAGCAATGATGAACAGAAAGAACGCTTAACTCACAGACAAGCTGGAGGCAGAGGCAGAGGCAGAGGGGTAAACAGGCAGTTACAATATAGCAAGAAAAGCACCATGCCAGAATGCTGAGGGGCTGTAGAGGATATCAGTCACCACAGCCCCGGGCATAATGGGACGTTTTGTACAAGGGGCAACATCCAATTCTTCTCCTCCTCCTCTTCCTGCAGAATTCCAATCTATCATTTTATTCAGTGTTCTGCCTCTCCTGCCATCAGCCTATTGCCCTTGCTTACAACAATCCACATATCCAGAAATCAGATACATCAGCAACTCAGTAGCCTTGGGAATGATCCCAGTGCCTTCTGCTTGGGAAATCCTGATTTTGCCATGTTTCGCCATCTATGCAAAGCACAATGCAGAATTATTTTATATAGAAACTGAGATGAAAGGTAACCATTTGGCCTCAGATGGTGCCACCTTCTGTATCTTGAACAACTTGCAACACAGCTGGCCAGCTTGGCCCATTACCAGGGACACCACTCTATCACTATAATTAGAGCAGCAGCCAACAAGAGATTAAACCAGCGCTTGTTCTTCCATGAAAGCAGAGCTGAGGGGAATAAAGCTTTTCTCATGAGCACAAGTAATTTAGTGTGTAGGGCAGGCTGGTGATGGAAGGAGAACAATTACTCATTTAATGTCACCTGTCGAAACTAGAAATAAATTTTGGCGAGTGGATCCTTGGTCATTGTATTTCGTGTAAAGTCATGAACATTCCAGAGCTAGGCTCTGGATTAAATTGGTCATGAGGATCAATGTTAAGGCCAAGTCTTCCCTAAGATTTCAGTTTTTCTCAGCCGCCTTTATAACAGCCAACATTTGTAGAGCACTTACTGTACTGCATATCATATACATTTTTTTTTGTTTAACCGTTTTATTGAATCCTCTATGAAGTGGGTACTATTACTATTCCCATTTTATAGATGAGAACATGAAAGCTCAAAGTGGTACAGTCTCTTCCTGGGAAGATGCAGAAAGTGAGCCTCTAAAACCTATGACCCACCTTGATTTCCCCAAGTAGGCGTATTTGAAAATATCTTTGAAAAAGTAGCTGTATGAAGTTTTGAAAGGCCCTGAACCTGTGGCTAGTTCCTGGGCTCTGAACTTAATTTTTGTCAGTGGTGATATTGACAAGGAAACATCGCTGCCCTTGTCATTGAATGTTTTTGGCCTCAGCTCTTCAGTATTCTCTAGCCTGATATTGTCAGCCAATTGCTTAAACTTCCTGAGCCATGTCTACAAAGTGGGATGCTAATCCCTGTTCTGACTACTTCACAAGGCTGTTACAAATCTCAATCTCAGTGGAAGCAAAAGTGTTTTGCAAACTGTATAGAGACAGAAATGAGATTTTTTTAATGCACGTCAACATTTTTGAGCACTTAGCTTGTGTTAGGAACTGTGCTAGGTGCTAGAAATGCAAATAAAAATGAATGACATATGTTTGTTTACTCATTCAACAACTGAATATTGAGCAGCTCCCATGGGCCACATACCGTGCCATGCACTGGCAATGCATCTGTGTCTGAGACAGGCCCAGGTTCTGTGTTCACGGCTTATGGTATGCAGAGAAGATAAATGTTCTCAACCTGAATGCAGCAAAGTAATAATGTTCCACAGGTGCTGTGATAGCAGCATTTCAAAGTGCTATGGGGCACCTAACAGGGCATCCTAACCTGGTCTAGGAGTCCAGGAAGACCTTCCTTGGGAAGTGATACTTAAATGTCTGCTGTGAACACAGAGACTATGGGGAGATGGGTATATAAACCAATAAATACACAACTATGATAGCAGGATATATAAGGTGGAGAAGGGAGTCTTGCCACATCTGTATCAGAGTCAAGGTAGATTTATTACCCAATTCTGAGTGTTGCTGTCACAATTTGGACATAGCCATAAAAAATTTCCATAGATATTTAAATGTATCACTGCAAGGAGATGACTAAGACTCAAAATAGTAACTACTGAAAGTAGTAGGAATACTTCCTGCTTCACCTTCTCCCTCTCTACACCTCCCTTGCATACACACACATGCACACACAGACACACGCAGACACACACACAGACACACACACACACACCACCACCACCATATAAATCTGGTTAATCTGGCAAGTAAAATATAAAATGCACACCATGGGCTCCTAACCCAGATAGTAACAGTGGTTCTTAAAATATCTCATGACTAGATCTTGGTGATCTGTATATAAAATGAGTTTTTAACTTTTCATTGTTGAAGCTTTTTCATGAGTAGAAGACAAGCGATTGAGCAAGACTCCTAAGTAATCCCTGTCCATCTCCCAATCCCCAGCCCAGAGCGTCTGTGAGTTGGGTTACAGTTAGAAAGCTGAGGCTGCCCAAGGGCTGGCAAGAGAGCCATACGGGGTCAGAAGAGTTATCCTAGCCCTATATTCACTGCTACTTTGGAAAGTGCATTGTTCAAGTCATTTTCCCTCCCTGAGCCTCAGTTTCTCCATGGGTGAATGAAGTTGGGAAAGTCCTTTTGAGCTGGTGTTATGACTTTCTGAAGAGGACTCTCTACCCCATCTATCTCCCCAGGCTAAAGTGGGTTCCTGTATTATATTCTTGGCACTTTTCCTGTTTAGCATTTGCCATTGTCTCTATTTCTTTTTATCTATTTATTTATCTCTATCAGTATTTGCCTCCCTTGGACTGAATTCCAGAAGAGCAGAGGCTGTGGTGTCCACCACTTTACTCATATGTTTAGCCTGGACCTGGTGTATGTTCACAGCTCAACAAACGTTCACTACCTAAAGGACAGCAAGCACTCACCCCCCCAGCCCCTCTGGCTTGGTACCACAGAGCATCAGGATTTCCTACCTGGTGTTTGTGAGAAGCCCTCTGCTGACAGATGTGTGGGGTTTTTGGACATTCCAAAGGGTCGTTTTGTTGCAGCCATCAAAATGATTACAACCACAAGTCCCTGGTTCAAAAACCATCCCTGTCCTTTCCACAGGTATGGAAGAAGCGAGGCCAGAATCAAAAGTTTAGTCAGAACAAAGTCAGCTGATGCTCATATTGTGACAAGGAGGATTAGCAAACCTTAATATGGGATTTTTAAAAATCCAATAGTGGTTAAATTTTGTGAAATCAGCACATCTTAGAGTGATTTATGGAATTGAGCTGCCTTTAATGTCGTCTTATAAACCATTTTTTTTCAACTAGACTCATTTGTTTCTTCATTTATTTAAAAAGTGCATCTTTTTAGCCTTTACCATGTACAGACCTTGTGCAAAACATAATGAGGACAAATGGATGTCCACTGGCAGCCAAGTGGAGGCCGCGTGGAGGAAAGAGGTGGCCAAGTGGAGGAAAGAGGATCTACTTAAGAACTACAAGGCTGACTATAAAAAGTAAATATTTGTGACCCCATTTGATTAAAGTCTGTCTCTTACTGCTAGACAGTAGAGTGAGCCCCAGGAAGCCACGAAACAGTTTTCTCTGTCTTGCTCAGTACCAAATCCCCAATGCTGAACAGTGCCTTGGTCCATAGAAGGAACTCAATATATGTTTGTAGAATGAGGGAAATAGTGTCACCTAAAAGAGACTTAAAAGTGCTGGGGGGACTGGAAAGGTAAAGCTTAGTCTCAGCTTGGAAATGACATGATCAGAGCTGAGAGAACCGTAGAGTTAGTGCTTCCAGCCTCTGGTCTCATCCCTATTTTACAAAGAAACTGTCATTAGAGAGGGAAAGTGATTTGCCCAGGGTCACACAGTGTAATGAGCTGAATTTTGTCCCCCTTAAGTTCATATGTTGAAGTCAGAATATGACTGTACCTCAGAATGTAACTTTATTTGGAAATAGAGTCTTTAAAGAGGTAATAGTGTTAAAATGGGTCATCAGGGTGGGCTCTTATCCAATATAACTGGTATCCTTATAAAAAGAGGAAGTTAAGATATGGCTACACACAAAGAAGGAGGCTACGTGAAGACATAGGGAGAAGATGGCCATCTACAAGCCAAGGAGAGAGGTCTCAGAAAAAAACAACCCTATCAACACCTTCATCTCAGGCTTTTAGTCTTCATAACTATGGAACAAATTTCTTTTGTTTAAGCCACTCAGTCTGTGGTACTTTCTTATGGTGGTGCTACCAAACTAATACACACAGAAAGTGATGGCAAATCTTGAATTAGAAGTCGGGCCTGCTAACTCTCCATCCTTGGCCCTTGGCATGACAGTACCCATCTGGTACAGTCAATGCCCTCCCCAACACCCACTCCCAAGGATGACAATGGCAATGGTGAGAATAGTTAACATATACATTGTGCCTAGTATGTACCAGACCTTCCTTTAAATACTTTACATACATTAGCTCATTTAATTCTCTTGACAGCACTGTGAAGTAAGTACTCTACTGTTATTATCTCATTTTTACAGATGAGGAAACTGAAGCACAAGTGCCTTCGTAAGTTGCCCAAGGTAATGCAGATACTAAGTGCTGGAGCTGGGGTTCCAGCTCAGGCAGTGGGCTCCAGGAGCCTGCTTCTTCTACCATCATACTATTCTAGTGGGCTATGTCTACCAGCAAAGGTATTTTTTTTTTAAATTATACTTTAAGTTCTAGGGTACATGTGCACAACGTGCAGGTTTGTTACATATGTATACATATGCCATGTTGGTGCTGCACCCATTAACTTGTCATTTACATTAGGTATATCTCCTAATGCTATCCCTCCCCCAGCCCCCCACCCCACAACAGGCCCCAGTGTATGATGTCCCCCTTCCTGTGTCCAAGAGTTCTCATTGTTCAATTCCAACCTATGAGTGAGAACATGTGATGTTTGGTTTTTTGTCCTTGCGATAGTTTGCTGAGAATGATGGTTTCCAGCTTCATCCATGTCCCTACAAAGGACATGAACTCATCGTTTTTTATGGCTGCATAGTATTCCATGGTGTATATGTGCCACATTTTCTTAATCCAGTCTATCCCAGCAAAGGTATTTTCAAAGTTGAGAGGTATTGGTGGCAGTTAGAGGCTATCACTGCATTTGGTTTCATATAGCCATTAGACATGGATATGCTTAATCTGAAATAGCTCACTGGAAGCATAAAACATGAGCAGAGGGAAACCAGGAGCCTGACTAAGGAGTGGGGTGCTCGGATTTAGTTGCTCCAAAATCTTCCAATGTGTTAGGATATTAGTGCAGAGGCATTGAAACAGATTTTAAGCCTCCCTCAAGTTCAACAACATCTTCTAAATCAGACTTTGAAAATGAAAGAAACAAACAACTTCAGCCAAAATGCTTGCAGTAAGAAACCTGGGTTTGAATACTCTCTTTACTACTTACTTGCTGAGTGACTTGGGGTTTATGGAATCAGCCTGAACCTCAGTTTCTCCTCCCAGGAGATGGGGAAAATAACACCCATCTCGTGGATGAGACATAATGTATGAAAACACTAGCGCAGTGCCAACACATAGTAAGTGATGAATAAATAAAGCTTTATTTTATTTTTATTTTATTTTTGAGACAGAGTCTCGCTCTGTCACCCAGGCTGGAGTGTAGTGGCGCGATCTCGGCTCACTGCAAGCTCCGCCTCCCGGGTTCACGCCATTCTCCTGTCTCAGCCTCCCTAATAGCTGGGACTACAGGCGCCCACAACCACGCCCAGCTATTATTTTTTTTTTTTTTTTGTATTTTTAGTAGAAGCGGGGTTTCATCGTGTTAGCCAGGATGGTCTCGATCTCCTGACCTCGTGATCCACCCGCCTCGGCCTCCCAAAGTGCTGGGATTACAGATGTGAGCCACCACGCCCGGCCAGAAAGCTCCTATTAGTTAAGCAAAATGACCAAACCCAAACATTCCTTCCTCTATGAATCCTCACCCAATGCCTCATCCTAACCTGTCGGAATTAATTGCTTTTTCCTCTGGCTTTCGGTGGAAGTTGCTTGCACTTCTACTTGTCACTCCATTTGTCCGTGTATTAATGACACGCCTGTACATCCATCCATCATTCATTAAAATTGTGCTGAGCATTTTCCATGTCCCAGTGCTGTGTTAGACACTGGGAGTTCAGAGATGGATCTGACCTGGTTCCTGTCCTCAAAGGGCTTGGGCTTTTGGGGGCAAGCCAGGGCTGATGTGCCCAAAGGACACAGACACTAAAGCAATAGTAATACATCTACGATTTTATTGTATCATAGCAATATTTTCCATGGAAAACCCAGCACTTTGTTGGATTTCTATTTATTTATTTTATGATTTAGTATTATTTTTATAAAATAAGGAAGTCATAATGTTTTCAGATCGTTTTCAAATTAGCTTCTAAAGGTCTTAATCTGGTTCCACTTGGCAACAGACACATCTAAGGAACCATTACAAAGAACTGTGTTAAGTGCTGGGCTAGAAAAACCCCAGTGTTTACTCGGGGCTGAGGTAGGAGAGCCCCACTGCCCCACTGGAACGCCCCAACGGAAGGAGCCATCCCTAATGCTTGCTTCATAGACCTTCAAGCTGGACAGGGCTTAAATGCCAGCTCCTCCAGTGCCCTCCACAAAGGGTCGTGGAGGTCAGGGGGGAGGTGCACTTCAAGTGGGAGGCTCTCGCCCACTCCCCCTCTAGCCTGCGCCGTAGAACTCATTTTTTGTTTCATTTGAGGAAACAGAACCTCAGGCGGTAGAGGTGACTTGCCCAAGATCACACAAATGGAGTGGAAAACATTTAAATAGCTGACATCTATTGATTCCTTTTTATATGTAACGCACTGGCTGAGGGGCTTTACATGCGTTTTCTCATTTAATCCTCCTGATAATTCCATGAAGTAGGTACCCTTATTTTCCTCATTTCACAGATGAGAAAATTGAGGTAAGTAAGAGACTTTCACAAGGTCATTTAGCAATTAAGTAGCCAAGTCCAGATTTGCTCTCAATAGATGGTGGTTGACGTTGGAATAACAGTCTGATCCTGACCCTGGACGCACATCTGGGGCCCGTGGCACCTGGGGCAGGGGCGCTCGGTTCTGGGCTGGGGCTGGGGGAGCGACCGGCACGGGCGGGCCGGGGGTGGAGCCTCTGGCGAGCTGTTCACAGCGGGCTTCCCAGGAGGTGAGAAAGTCCCGCCCCTAGCCGATGGAGGGCTGGGATTGGTTCTCCGGGACCGATTGACGGCTCAGGGCACGAGCGGGGACCGCAGCGGCGGAGGTGAGGGCGCCAGCAGGAAGTGGGAGAAGAGGCGACCCAAGGCGGGCTGGCGGGCTGGCGGCAGTCGCTACTCGCCTAGTAGCCTCAGCCGCTGTGGGCTCCTGGGGAGATGGAGGGGCCGGGGCTGGGCTCGCAGGTGAGTGCGGCCGGGCGGTGGCTGTCCTGGGGGCCGGGAGAGCGGCTGCAGCTGTGGAGGAAAGGATGGTGTGGGTGAGAGGCCGCTCGATGAGGGGGTTTCGGGAGCGGCGGGGCCTGGGTCTGGGAAGCGGGAGCCTGGAAACACCACGAACGATGCTGGAAATTCTCTCTGAGGTGACTGGGAAGAAAAGGCGAGGACTGACGGGTGAGGGCCCGAGCCGGCCCCTGCAGCCTCCATCCCTGGCCAGGGCGCCCCCTGGGGCCGGTACCCGGAGCCCGGCGGGGACCTCTGTGGGCCTGGGGAGGAGACGATGGCCCTTCCCGGGAGAGGTGTCAGGTGACACACCTGATTCGGACCCGCCCGTCTTGACGTTGGCCCGGAGTCGGAGCGGTTCTGTTGATTTCTTTTTCAGCCCTGGCGTCTTAGCACCCGCCTTCACCCCACCCAGTCCAGTTTTCGCTCCTGTTTCCGCATCCTTGCTTACTCCTTGAAATAATTAAGGCTGCTTGTTTAGGATGGAGGAAAGGGGCGTGGAGAGGGGAGGTACACCACAGCGATCTGCAAAATCTCAAAGGACAATATTCCGTGGAGGAGGTGTTATATAAAAGCCAGACGGAGTTCCAAAGAAGCCAGGCGGGCCAGTCGGAGAAGTTGCAGGAGGTAGATGTTGTCTCCAAGAAATCAAGATTTTTGTGCTTTTTGCTTATGGCCCTTTCCTAGTGCCTAGAGTACTGACTAGTATATTGTAGACGTTCACTTAATATTTATTGAATAAATGCAGAATTTCCAGGTTCAACCAGTTTTAGTGAGTGCATAACCCATGTCAGATGCTTTCATATGCATTATTTTATTCCAGAATTGAAGCATCCTTAAGAAGATATTATCCCCATATACAGATGAGAACGAACACTAAAGCTGTCTTCAGTTGGAATCAGTTAGGCGGTAGATTCTCAGTTTGGGATGATTGGATTACCTGATCTCTAAAAACGTTTTTCCAGTCCCGAGAGTGTTCCTCATGCTTTCCCTTTCCCTTCTTTCAGCAAGATCTTGTGTAGGTTTAAGTGAGGGACAAGATGTCTGGGGAAATGTCAAGGTGTTCTTATTGGTTATTCTTGCATTTTAACAGAAAAAAAACAGTTCTCAGGCAGACTGGATTTTACCAAAGGGTGTTGAATCTTCACATGGAAACAGCGCCTCATTCTTTTTCTCAGAGAGGCTCAAAGAAAAGTTGGTAGGAGTAACTATTATGTCTTAATTACTGCCACTCATTTACAGAAGGCTTCAAGTGCTTAAAGTTCACTCTCTCATGCTGAAGGGAAGATTAGCCTTGTCCCATGGGGTTCCATGGCCTATAGAGAGGGAGAGAATGATTTGGTGGTTGAATTTAGTAGGGAAAGGTAGAGAGATCATTGTCGTTGTTAATAATAATTGCTCTTGTTCACTTTTTCAATAATGTGAAGACCTTACCTATATATACTGCTTTGCAGTTTGCAAAATACTTACCCATTTTTGATCCTCACTATAATCCTATGAGGTGGGGAGAAATGATTATTCTGATTTTAAAAAGGAGAACAGAGGCTCAGAAAACTGAAATCACTTGCTACAAGTCAAATAGCTGCTAAGTGATAGAGCCAAGACTTCAGTCGTTCCTTCAGCAAATGTGTTTTGAATGTCTGCCAGGCACCGTTTTAGGTGCTGTGATAAATTAGTGAACAAAACAGACAAAAACATTACTGCTCTCATTGAATTTGGTTCTTTTGATTCCAAGATCGGTGCTGTTGGATTTTTGCCAGGATTTGCCTATACAATCAGGTCTGCAGTTTCCTTTCTGACCTCATCTTTTTTTTCTTTTTTCAGACAGAGTCTTGCTCTGTTGCCAGGCTGGAGTGCAGTGGCGCGATCTCGGCTCACTGTAATCTCCGCCTCCCGGGTTCATGTGATTCCCCTGCCTCAGCCTCCTGAGTAGCTGGGACTATAGGTGCGGACCACCAAACCCTGCTAATTTTTTGTATAGTAAGATGGGGTTTCACCATGTTGGCCAGGATGGTCTCGATCTCCTGACCTTGTGATCCGCCCGCCTCGGCCTCCCGAAGTGCTGGCATTACAGGCGTGAGCCACCGCTCCCAGCCTGACCTCATCTTTTACTGCCTTGCTTGCCCGGTCATCCCCAGCCACACCAGCCTCAGAGTCTTTCGTACTTACTTCTGGAATGCTCTTTCCTTGTGTGCCCACTTGGCTTATTCCCCCACCTCTTTAAAGTCTTGACACAAATGTCACCTCTGTGTGGCATTCTGTGACCCCCATATTTAAAATTGCAACCCTTTTCCATCATCAGCACTACCAGCAACACTCCCTGGCCTCCTTCCTTGCTTTAGATTTCTTCTCAGCATTTAACATCATTTAACGTACTTATTGGTCTTGTTTATTGTTTCTTTCTCCTCCACTGAATGTTAGTGCTATAGGGACAGTGATTTTTGTCTGTTATGTTCACTGCTGTGTTCCTGGCATCTGGAACAATGCCTAGCACTGGTGAGTACTCTGTAAATACTTGTCAATGAATGAACTTGGAAACTAAACTGTGGTACTTCTGTTAATGAGAACTTTAATGACATGAGAACTTTTAATGAGTGTCACATATTTCTCTCTCACTCACTCGCTCCTTCTCTCTCACTTTCTTTTTATTCGATAATCTGGCAGGATAATGCCTGTCATTGGAGTTTAAGTGTGGTTTTCTAAATCTTGATTTTGGCTTAAATTAATGCCCACTATAACTTTAACAATTCTTATATACAATTTAGAAAAATAATCTCATTCATGACGTCTCTGTCTGAGAAGTATTACATGATCCCTCAGAGCTTAAAGATGCCCTAGTTATTTATTGTGTAAGAAACCACCCCAAAACGTAGTGGTATAAAACATGCCTGTGTCATGCTCATGGACTCTGTGTGTCAGGGACTTGGAGAGACTGCAGCAGGGTTGGTTTGTTTCTGTTCCACCATGTCTAGAGCATCAGCTGCAAAGACTCATAAGCTGGAGATGAATTGAGAGCTGGGGCCAGTATTTATGAGTGTCTTCACTTACATCTGGCAGTTAACTTTCAGTAGAGACACCTACACGTGACCTGGGCCTCTGCACAGTATAGTGGCTGAGTTCCATTAGTGACCATCTAATGAAAGAGCCAGGAAGAAGAAGCTGCCAGTTTCTAGGGCCTGAGCCTGCAAACTGGCACAGCATCACTTCTGAAATATATTATTAGTGAGGTAGTCACAAAGCTCAGAGTCAAGAGGAAGGGACATAGACCTTTACCTCTTGATGGAGAAGTAGCAAATAATTTTGAGGCTATGTTGTAAAAATTACCACACATGTATTCATATGTCTGTTAGATAATTTTCATAATATCTTGTTCTGCTTTTCACTCTTCTGTGGAGGACAGTGAGCTAGCTACATATCTCTTTCTTGGTATCTCTCTTTTTTCCCTCTTTAAATTTTTTTTCCCTATGTATCTTAATTAAAACAAAAACAACAAAAAAAAAACCATTTTATTCTAGTATCTTGAGGTAGTTGTAGACTGGAATCCTAGGAAGACTAGAGGAAGTAAAATGGAATGGAATCATAGAATACTTGGAGCTGGAAGGCTTGTCAGTGAATTACCTAGTTGAGAGATTCTTAAACTGGCATATAGGATAAGCTTCAGGGCGTTAGTGAACATCTTGAAATTAGTGAACATCTTGAAAAGTTAGTTTACATGTGCAGTTGTGCATTTCTCTTAAGTAGAGAGGCCTTAATTTTGGTAACATTTTCAAAAAGGTCCATGACATTTGGAAGGTTTGAGAACCATTTATCTAGTCTAGCCCTTTAACTTTTCCCATGAATTCAAGACTCAAAAATAATAAACTTACTTTCCAAAGGTTCATAGCAAGTTAGCAGAGCCCAGGTGTCAGGGCTCCTGATGCAGTGCATTTTCATTGCTAGTCAGGTGGTCCAGTCATGATATGATCTTGTTTGATTGTTTGCTGCCACTTGGAGTCCACCCATTCTTTAGGTCAAGGTCTGAGGAGTAGTCTGTATTTCACTCTGCTCTGAAAATGGGGAAGGGAGTATATCCCTAACTAGAATATAAGTTCCTTGAAAACCAAGGACCTTGTCTGTTGTTCATTGCTATATTGCTGTGTCTACAATAGTGCCCAGCACATAGTAGGCATTCAGTAAATGTCTAGAATGAATGTATTATGGAAGGAATTGTGTCTTATTCATCTTTTATCCCTGATTACTTACTTCTGTGATTTGTATGGGTGTTCTTTATATTTCCCTGAATGAATAATTAATGAAAACTCTTGGGAGTTGGCTGGCATCATGAGAATTTGCTTAGTCTGTTCTGTTACCTTAACATTGTAGGCAGCCATGTAGCAGTTAAGCTTCTTTATCCATGTAGTGTGTTTGTTCATACAGTAAATTCTTTACCAGTTCACAAGTCAGTAGTGACTATTGTAATAGCTCAGCTTAGGACCATGCAACATGAGACTGAGAAGGAGCTTTATGGGTGTATTGATATGTCCCTTTCACTTTACAAACGTAGAAATGAGCCAAAAATAGAGTAGATGATTCACCACTATCATACAGTCAATGTGGCAGTACCAGGAATTTGGTTATTTGGCCCGTGTCATCAGTGCAATCAGGAGAGGTTAGGCTGAGAGAATACTGTGGAAGCAGGGACTCAATGTATCTTCTTCCCTATCTTTTGAGACTCAAGGTTACCTGTCTTCTTCTCTGTTGTGTCCTTGCCCTCCTTTTCCTGAGCTTGCTTTACAGAAAACTTCACAGAAAATAAAAATTTCAGCTCTCTTCTGTTTGAACATGGGGATAGGAGCTGGCGGCCAATTTCATATTGTCATGGGTCATGTTATTGTAGGATTTGACATGTATTTCTAAATTATATTCATTAACTAATAGCTCAGTATATGTTCATGGCAAGATTTGAATTAAAGATGGTGGTTATAAATCTGCCTCAATTTAGCCTCTTGACAATTTTGAATTTTTTCCAAGGGGGTACTGACTTGTCAGATTGGATTAGATCATCTTTGTTTATACTTCATGTGTCTGATGAAGAGTTCCTGATCTGCTATTTTCTTATTTGCTTGTGCTTATTATTATTATTATTGTTACCTCAATTCATGGCTTCTTTGTAGAAATCAGCTTAAGCTACTTGCTTATTTTGGGAGAGGTAATTTGGTTAAAATTTAACAATATAATTTGAAAATAATCTAATATATATTGTAAAATGCTGAAGGTCCTACTGTCAACTCTCTGTTTGTGGAAGCTTTCTCTGCCCCCAGGTTACCTTGTAAACAGAGTATAAGGAGTGACCTGCTTGGCATATCGATAAATGAGACTGCCGTCGTTAAAAATTAGTAAAGCTTTCCTGCCAGCAGAGGTGTGCTAAAAAGAAAAAATAAATTTGGTAAAGCTTTAAAAACTCAAATTTGTAAATTTTATTTTTCCTTTTTAAGTAAAAAGATAAAAAGTTATTATAATAGAAGCTTTAACATTTTCTCACATTACCTAGTGGGTTACTGCATATATGGGTTTGAGTGTACTTTCCTCACTTTGCAGATGATTGACTTCAAACACAAGCTTTGAATATAGTCATTTTTAGGTTTTACTTTGATCTGCATGCGGGTAAACAATGATGACATGAATAGAAGATATCTTCTGTTTTCTAGTTTCTTAAAGTTGCCATTTAATCATATATAATCACATATTGCCTGCTATTATTATTTCACTCTGTCTCTGACATATCTCCCTTATTAGACTTAAATTCCTGGAGGATAGACACCCATGTCTTATATGCCCTTAGCATAATTGTACATCATAAATACACAGTAATTAATTGCCGACTAAACAAATGTTCTTAATTGTGGATATTCTTCACATTAAAACATGTAAACCTCCTCAACTTTATACATGAAAAATAAAGCTGATGTCCTTAATGCCTTAACATAGTATAAGAAGCAACAAATTTGTATCTAGAATGAGTCAGTATTCTGTGATGAAAAATCTGTGTATAAACAAAGGGTCAGGGTCGGGTGTGGTGGCTCATGCCTGTAACCCTAGTGCTTTGGGAGGCCAAGACGGAAGGATAACTTGAGGTCAGGAGTTTAAGACCAGTCTGGGCAACATAACGAGACCTGTCTACAGAAGAATAAAAAAATCAGCAGGGTGTGGTAGTGCTTGCTTATAGTCCTACCTACTACGGTGGGTCGGGTGGTAGGATCACTTGAGCCCAGCAGATAGGGCTGTAGTGAGATTTGATGGTGCCACTGCACTCCAGCCTGGGTGACAGAGTAATACCCCATCTCAAAAACAAAACAAAAAAGGCTTAATCTTTCTAACCTACAAAGAAAAACAGATATGTGCAATTCATTAGAAAAACAAGTAGACTATGAAAAGTCAATCCACAAAAGAGAAAATATGGAGAGCCAGTATACCTAACAACAACAACAACAACAACAAACAAAACACTCAGACTCATTAGCAACTAGGGGAGTACAGGTGAAAGATAGGATGCCATTTTTAGCCATCAAAGTGTCAAGGTTGTAAAAAGATTGATAATATTCAGTTCTGGGAAGGTTTGTAGGGAGAAAGAACACGTATATACTTTGCTATTGGGACTGTGAATTGGGGAGAGTATTTGGTCAGAATCTATTTATGTTTAAAATGCACGTTTTTTGACTCAACAGTCCTACTTTGAGGAATCAATCCTATAGAATTAGAATGCCCAGGGTGTTGATTGTGTATAGATATGAAAGGCTGAAATCAACCTGTGTCTCTAATGAAAGGGGAATGGTTGAATGAATTATGCTAGATCTATATACAATGGAACAATAGTGAAATATTACTGAACTGCAGGACTGTACATGATATATTGTTACATGAGAAAAGCAAGTTGAAGAATAATGTATATAATGTGATCCTATTCTTTGTTCAATAAGTATAAGAAGAAAATGATTAAAAATGTGGATATATGTATGTATATAGCACAATATTATATATGTTAAAATATATATACATAATGAGGGAAGATGCACCCAATTGTTAATAATGGTTATCTCTGGTGGTACAGTATTGAAGAGGAAAGAGTCCGGATTGTTAACCCTGTATTCACTTCTGTATTGCTAGATCTTTAAAATTAATATGTTATCATTTTATGGTTTTAAAATTCTAGTAAAAATTTTTATATAAAAATACACTGATTTTTTTTGTCAATCTTAGCTGCACTTTTTGTTATACCTGTTACTTATTGAGATTCTAGAAATTTTTAGTATAGTTCAACTCTTTTCTTCAACCCTTTGCCTTCTTCCAATTGAATATAATTACTGTGATATCAGGAAAAGCATCCTAAAGTAATGTTTTTATTTACATTTTAATCTAACTACCTACATGTTTATTTTTAGCTGTGTGTGATTCTGCGTGTGTGTTGGGGGGGTACTGATTATTTACCAGATAAATCAGAATTTACCTATTCAGAAAAGCAGGTGGACTGAAGAAGAAAAAGACCGGAATTCAAAAACCACCAAATCAGTAGCTGATTTGCCTTTTTTCTCTCTGATTTGCCCCCAGCCTTGACTTGAGCCCTGGAAATAAGCATCAGTGCAGACGAGTGCTCTATGAGAAGCTATCTAGTTAAAGCTCAAGGAGCTGCAAAGGGATTTCCTGGCAGCACAGTCACCAGAACCACTGAGGGAGAACTCTCTGAACAGAGGAATTGTGACCCCAAGACAGTAGTTTTTAGACGTGACACCAAAAGCACAATCCATAAAAGAACAAATTGATAAATTGGACTTTTTTAAAATTTAAAATTTCTGCTCTATGAAACAGACTTTGAAGAGATGGGAAAGTAAGGTACAGACCAGGAGAAAATATCTGCAAATCACATATCTGACAAAAGACTTGTATCTAGAATACATAATATAAAGAACTCTCAAAACTTAACAGTAAGAAAACAAACAGCTCAATTAAAAAGTGGACAAAAGACTTGAACAGACACTTCACCAGAGAAGATATACAGGTGGCAAATAAGCACGTGAAAAGATGCTCAACTTCATTAGCCGTTAAGGATATGCAAATTAAGACCGTGATGAGATGTCCCTATACATCTATTAGACTGACAATCCCAAGTGCTGGTGAGAATGCAGAACAATTGTAACTCTCATAGTTGTTAGTGGCAATGCAAGGTGATATAGCCAGTCTGGAAAATAGTTTAGCAGTTTCTCATAAATTTAAATATACCTAACATATGGCCAAGCAGTCTTATTCTTAGAGAAATGAAAGCATGTTCACACAAAAGTTTGTCCACAAATATTTTTAGCACCTCTATTTATGATTGCCAAAAGCTGGAAAACAACCCACGCAGACTGTTTGGATAGATTATCTGTGATGCACCCATGTAGTGGGATACTACACAGCAATAAAAAAGAAGGAATTATTGATAACATACAACAACTTGGATAAATGTCAGCACCATTGTGCTGAGTGGAGGAAGCCCCTCCTAAAAGATTGTGTACTGTATGATTCCATTATATGACATTCTGGGAAAGACAGAATTAATGACAACAGATCAGTGGTTGCCAAGAGTTGGTTGGGGTTACAGGAGGGTATGACTGCAAAGGATGATGGTGGTGGTTACGTGACTCCATACATGCATGTGTTAAAATTCATACAGCTGTATACCAAAGTTAATTTTACTGTAAATTAACTTTTTAAAAACAGTGCCCCTTCAAAATAATCCCTTGAGGGATTATGGACTCATTTAAGTAAAACTGAAAATTTTAAAACTTTCTTTTAAAAACTTTTGTTTTAGGTTTGGGGGTACATGTGCAGGTTTGTTATATACACAAACTTATGTCATGGGGGTTTGTTGTATAGGTTATTTCGTTACCCAAGTATTAAGCCTAGTACCCAGTAGTGATTTTTTCTGCTCCTCTCTCTCCTCCCACCCTCCACCCTCAAGTATACCCCAGTGTCTGTTGTTCCCTTCTTCTTTTTTTCTTTTCTTTTTCTTTTCTTTTTTTGCAATGGAGTCTTGCTCTGTCACCCAAGCTGGAGTGCAGTGGTGTGATCTTGGCTCACTGCAACCTCTGCCTCCCAGGTTCAAGTGATTCTCCTGCCTCAGCTTCCCAAGTAACTGGAACTACAGGCACAAACCACCACCCTGGCTAATTTTTTTTCTTTTTTTTTTTTTTTTAGTAGAGACCGAGTTTCACCATGTTGACCAGGCTGTTCTTGAACTCCTTACCTCAAGTGATCCACCCACCTTGGCCTCCCAAAGTGCTGAGATTACAGGCATGAGCCACCATGCCCAACCTGCTGTTCCTTTCTTTGTGTTCATGAGTTCTCATCATTTAGCTCCCACTTATAAGTGAGAACATGCAGTATTTGGTTTTCTGTTCCTGCATAAGGGTAATAGCCTCCAGCTCCATTTGTATTCCTGCAAAAGACATGATCTCATTCTTTTTTATGGCTGCATAGTATTCCATGGTTTATATGTACTACATTTTCTTTACCCAGTTTGTCATTGATGGGCATTTACATTGATTCCATGTCTTTGCTATTGTGAATAGTGCTACAGTCAACATTCACATACATGTGTCTTTATAGTAGAATGATTTATAGTCCTTTGGGTATATACCCAGTAATGGGATTGCTGGGTTGAATCGTAGTTCTGCTTTTAGCTCGTTGAGGAATCGCCATACTGCTTTCCACAATGAACTAATTTACACTCCCATCAACAGTGTATAAGCATTCCTTTGTCTCCGTAACCTTGCCAGCATCTCTTATTTTTTGACGTTTTAATAATAGCATTCTGACTAGTGTGAAATGGTATCTCATTGTGGTTTTGATTAGCATTTCTCTAATGATCAGTGATGTTGAGCTTTTTTTCATATGCTTGCTGGCTGCATTTATGTCTTCTATTGAAAAGTGTCTGTTCATGTTCTTTACCTACATTTTAATGGGGTTTGTTTTTGTCCTGTAAATTTAAGTTCCTTATAGATGCTGGATATTAGAACTTTGTCAGATGCATAGTTTGCAAATATTGTCTCCCATTTTGTAGGATGTCTGTTTACTCTGTTGATAGTTTATTTTACTGTGCAGAAGCTCTTTAGTTTAATTAGATCCCACTTATCAATTTTTGCTTTTGTTGCCATTGCTTTTGGCATCTTTGTTATGAAATCTTTGCCCATTCCTATATCCAGGATGGTATGTCCTAGGTTTTTTTCTAGGGTTTTTATAGTTTTGGATTTTACATTTAAATCTTTGATCTATCTTGAGTTGATTTTTTATATGGTGTAAGGAAAGGGTCCAGCTTCGATTTTTCTGCATATGGCTAGCCAGTAATCCCAGCACCATTTATTGAATAAGGAGTCTTTTCCCCATTTCTTGTTTTTATCAGCTTTGTTGAAGATCTGATAGTCATAAGTGTGCAGCCTTGTTTCTGGGCTTCCTATTCTATTCCATTCATCTATGTGTCTGTTTTTGTACTGGCATCATGCTGTTTTGGTTACTGTAGTGCTATAGTATCGTTTGAAGTCAGGTAATGTAATTCCTCCAGCTTTGTTCTTTTTGCTTAGGATTGCCTTGGCTATTCAGGCTCTTTTTTGGTTCCATGTGAATTTTAAAATAGTTTTTTCCTAGTTCTGTGAAGAATGTCTTTGGTAATTTGATAGGGATAACATTAAATCTGTAAATTGCTTTGGGCAGTATGGCCATTTTCATGATATTGATTCTTCCTAACCGGGAGCATGGGATGTCTTTTCATTTGTTTGTGTCTTCTCTGATTTCTTTGAGCAGTATTTTGTAATTCTCATTGTAGAGGTCTTTCACCTCCCTGATTAGCTGTATTCCTAGGTGTTTTATTCTTTTTGTGGCAGTTGTGAATGGGGTTGCCTTCCTGATTTGGCTCTCGGCTTGATAGTTGTTGTATTGGAATGCTAGCGATTTTTGTACGTTGATTTTGTATCCTGAAACTTTGCTGAAGTTGTTTATCTGCTGAAGGAGCTCTTGGGCCAATACTATAAGGTTTTCTAGATATAGAATCATGTTATCTGCAAACAGCGATAGTTTGACTTCCTCTCTTCCTATTTGGATGCCCTTTATTTCTTTCTCTTGCCTGATTGTTCTGGACAGGACTGCCAATACTGTGTTGAATAGAAGTGCTGAGAGCAGGCATCCTTGTCTTGTAAAAACTTTATTTAAAATTAAAAATTTCTAAAAAATATTTAAAAACTGTCTTTTAAAAATGAAATTTAAGAAACTTTCATTCTTAAAACTTTTTGGAACTCTTGGAGAATTGACTTTGGCACATTATTTCAAATGTCTTCAATTTTTTATTCTCAATTGTGTATTCATCCTTAGAGAATGATTTTCTTTTTAAACTGAAAAGTTCATGGAAATAGGTTTGGTGATAAGATAGGTGAAAGCTAGGTAACTTTATTGATGGTAAAAAGCAAGATGAGATTAAAAAATAATAAGTCAGTTTTCATTTATAGCAATTTTCTAGGTACAGTTATATATCCCACAATGTTTCGATCAACGCCAGACCACACATATGATGTTGATCAGAGCAGTAGCTTATATCATCTAGCCTAAGTGTGTAATATGCTATACTGCCTAGGTCTGTGTAAATACACATTGTGATGTTTGCACAAGAATGAAATAGCCTAATGATATGTTTCTCAGAATATATCCTCATTGTTAATGAAAGCATGGCTATATTTGATGTAACCCTCCCACTGAACACACCAAAAAATGCAGGGTACAGTATAAAAGCATTTAAAGTATTTTACCTTTTTGATGCTAGTGTAAACATTTTTTTTTAAAGATTCCTTAGGATTTTCTATGCATATGATCATGTTTTTGCAAGTAAAAATGGATTTACTTCTTTTCTAATCTGTATGCATTTTTATTCTTTTTCCTACTTTATTATGCTGTCTGGTACTTCAGTACGGTGTTAATTAGAAGTAATGATAATGAGCATATTTGCTTTGTTTCCAGTCTTGGAGTAAAAATGGTCTTGTACCATTCAGTGTGATGGTAGCTGTAGATTTCTTGTAAATGTTCTTTATTAGATTGAGGAGGTTCCCTTCTTTTCCCTTGTGTTGAAAGATTTTACAAATTTTGTCATATGCTTTACATAAAGAATTTTCATATAAAGAATTTTGTTAAATGCTTTATTCTACTATGATATATATTTTTTACTGTTATATATTTGAATATATATTTTATTCTGTTAATATGAATATTCACCTTGTTTATTAATATGGTGGGTTACATTGATTTATTTTGAAATGTTTAAGCTGGGTTTGATGTATAGTCTTCTTTATATATTACTGGATTCACCTTACTAATATTTTGTTTAGGATTTTTGTATCTGTGTTCATGAGGTATACTGGGCCTATAGTTTTCTTTACTTGTAATGTCTTTGTTGGTTTTGGTATGTAGTGATTCTGCCTCATAAAATGAGCTGGGGGCCGGGTGTGGTGGCTCACGCCTGTAATCCCAGCACTTTGGGAGGCTGAGGCGGGCGGAAAACAAGGTCAGGAGATTGAGACCATCCTGGTTAACACGGTGAAACCCCGTCTCTACTAAAAATACAAAAAGCCGGATGTGGTGGCACGCATCTGTAGTCCTAGCTGCTCGGGAGGCTGAGGCAGGAGAATGGTGTGAACCCAGGAGGCAGAGCTTGCAGTGAGCTGAGATCGCGCCACTGCACTCCAGCCTGGGCAACAGAGCGAGACTCCGTCTTAAAAAAAAAAGAGCTGGGAAGCATTCTCTCTTCTGTTTTCTGAAGGAGTTAGTATTATTTCTTCCTTAGATATTTGATAGGGTTAACTAATTAAGTTATATGGGTCTGGAATTTTTTATGAGAAAGATTTTCATTATGAATCAAATTTATTTAATAGATATTATGTTATTTATTACTTTTAAGATCCATTTTGATAATGTGTGTCTTTTAAGGTGTTTGTATATTTCACTTAAGTTGCTAATTTATTGACATAGTTGTTCAAAATATTCCCTTTTTATCCTTTCAAAATTTGTAGGCTTTTGTAGTGATGTCTCTTTTTTAAACCTGATATTCGTCATTGATACTTTTTCATTTTTCTTGATCAAACTGATCAAAGGTTTATCACTTTTATTGACTTATTCTTTCTAGAGAGCCAGATTTCGTCTTCAATGATTTTCTGTATTGTTTCTCTGTTTTATAGTTAACGAATTCCTTCTATTTTTATATTCTTCTTGTTGTATCCACTTCGAGTTTAATTTTCTTTCTCTAGATTATTAACGTGAAAGCTTAGATAACTTACTGTAGGCCCCCTTTTTTTTGGTAATATAAGCATTTAAAGCTACAAATTCCCTGTAAACACTGCTTAGGCTGCATACTAAGCTCTTTAAAACTGTTGTGCTGTTGCTTTCTGGCTTGCCTTATGTCTGATGAGAAGTCTGAGTGTATTCTTTTCTTTGCTTTTTTGAACATATGTGTCTGATTTTTCCAGACTGGTTTTTTTTGTTTTTTTTTTTGAAAGGGAATTTCGCTCTGTTGCCCAGGCTGGAGTACAGTGGCGCGATATCAGCTCACTGCAACCTCCGCCTCCTGGGCCCAAGTGATTCTTCTGCCTCAGCCTCCTGAGTAGCTGGGACCACAGGTGCGTGCCACCATGCCCGGCTAATTTTTGTTTGTTTGTTTGTTTAGATGGAGTCTCGCTTTCTCACCCAGGCTGGAGTGCAGTGGCGTGATCTCGGCTAACTGCAAGCTCTGCCTCCCGGCTTCACGCCATTCTCCTGCCTCAGCCTCCCAAATAGCTGGGACTGCAGGTGCCCGCCACCATGCCCGGCTAATTTTTTGTATTTTTAGTAGAGACGGGGTTTCACCATATTGGCCAGGCTGGTCTCGAACTCCTGTCCTCGTGAACTGCCCGCCTCGGTCTCCCAAAGCGTCCAGACTGATTTTAAGATCTCTTTATTACTGATTTTTAGTGATTTGATTATGATATGTCTTGGTGTAGGATTTCGGGGCTTATCCTACTTGGGATCCATTAAACTTGTAGTTACTGTGAGTTTATAATTTTCACCAAATTTGGAAGATTTTTGTTATAATTTCTTCAAATATTAAAAAAACTTTTTTCCTTGTCTTCTGGAACTGCAATTATACATCTTCAGTCGTCTTCTCTCTGTGCTGCATTTTGGATACTTTTCCTTGTTGTTTCTTCAATTTAAATGGTCTTTTCTTCTATAGTGTTTAATCTGCTGTTAATCTAATCTGGTGTAATTTGTATTTTAGAGGTTGATTTTTTTTTTTCTCTTTTGAGGCAGAGTCTCACTCTGGTGCCCAGGCTGGTGTGCAGTGGTGTGATCTTGGCTCACTGCAACTGCCTCCCAGGTTCAAGTGATTCTCCTGCCTCAGTCTCTCGAGCAGCTGGGATTACAGGCATGGGCCACCATGCCCAGCTAATTTTTGTATTTTTAGTAGAGACAAGGTTTCACCACATTGGTCAGGGTGGTCTTGAACTCCTGACCTCAGGTGATCTGCCTGCCTCGGCCTCCCAAAGTGCTGGGATTACAGGGAGATTGACTTTTATCCGCAGATACTCTAACCTGATCTTTTGTCATATCTTCAATTTCTTTGCTCATTTTGTTAATGTTTTCCTTTAAATACTTATACATACTTATATTAGCTGTTTTAATGTCTTTTTCAGCTAATTTTGTCATCTTTATAGTTTCAAGATCTGGTTCTTTTCTTCTGGCTATGGATCACATTTTTCTTGCTTCTTGGCATGTTTAGTGAGTTTTGATTTGATAGTGGACTTTGTGAATGCACGTTGATGAGTATCTGGTATTTGTTGCCTGTCTTTAAAGACTATTGGGTATTGTTTGGCAGGCGGTAGTTAATGTTGCTCAATTTGAGTCCTTTGAAGTCTGATTTTAGGCTTCTCTAGAGTGGTTCTGGTGTAGTCTTTATTCCAGATATAGTTCAGCCCTACTTCTAAGGTGTGGCCCTCTGATATCTCCACTGAATAACCCAAGGGATCATCAAAGAGTCTCTGCTTTGGCTGATCAGAGTTTGAACATCTTCCTGCTATGTATAAACTCCAGTAATTGTTCAGTTTACAAATCTCCATTTTTTGCCTATCCTTGACAAGTTTCCCTGTATACATTACTTGTCCTAGTACTCTGCAAAGACTCAATGGGCCTCCTGTACAGATTTTTTGGAGCCCCCTTTTTTCTGGTTGGCTCACTTCTCTCTTGAAATGTGCCCACAACTGCCAGCTATCTCAGCCTCTCTGATCTCAAATTTCTGTCTCCTCAATTTAGCAAGGCTGCTGGGCTCTAAAACAAAGTGTTTTCCTCTCAGTGCCCATGATTGCAAAATTGCTGGGGTGATGGTGGGGCTCACCTTGTGTATTTGTTTTGTTTTTTTCTCATATCTTGGCAATCACAGTCTTACTGTTCTCATTGTCCAAAGTCTGAGTACAGGTTACTTCATATATTTTGTTCACTTTTCTAGGTTTCTTTATTATAGCAAGAAAGCAAGAGGTTAAGTGCAATCCTAGTTATCCCATCATGCACAGAAGTAGAAGGCTCTACTTCATTTTTAACTTAACATATAGCCAACAAGGAGTAACCAGAATTTATAAGGGCTACCATTCAAGAAGAAAAAGAGAGAAGCCCACTAAAAACACAAAAATGGACAAATTGCTTAAACATGTACTTTATAAAAGAAGAACTCAAAATGGCCAGTAAACATGAAGAAATATACAACTTGATAATTATAGGGAAATACAAATTATTATCACTACAAGATATGTTTACACATTCATCAGATTGGCAAAAGTTATGGGGTCTGATGATACCAAGTATTAGTAAGGATTAGAGCAACAGAAGCACTCATACCCTGCAGGGGACAGTTTAACTGGTACAACCATTTTGAAGATGAGTTAAGCATATCTTTAAAGCCAACAGTTCCACTTCCAGATATATGTTTTTGAGAATTGTTTACATATATATATATATACATATATATGTGTGTATATATATATACATATATATGTGTGTATATATATATATACCCACACACATATATATACACACACACATACACACACACATATATATATATATATATATATATATATATACCCAGAGACATGTACAAGAATACGCATAGCAATATGTTTTTTTATAATAGCCCCAAACTGGGAACAATCCAAATATCCAGCCATAGTAAAATAGATAAATTAATTGTAGTATGTTACTGTATTGGAATGTTATACAGCAATGAAAATGAACCTGTTGTAGCTTTCATAACAACATGGATGAAGCTTGTAAGTCTAATGTTAAGCAAAACAAATGATAGAGAATACATATGATAGATTCCATTTGTACAAAGATTAAAAAATGTAAAGCTGAACTGTACTTTTTAGGGTTGCATACATTAGAGATAAAACTATAAAGAAAAGCAAAAAGTAATTATAACTGAAGTCAGGAAACTGTTCTTTTAGTGTGGGGATGTGGTGGAGCATAGCATGTGTGCAGGCAGTCTTCTAAGGTGCTGGCCCAGTTCTATATCTTGACTTAGGTAGTGGTTTCATGGAGGTTCATTTTATATTTATTCTTTACTCTTTACAAAAGAAGTCCATATATATATATTATATATATATATATACACGTATGTGTTTTATATACTTCAGTCTTTATAATAAATCATAATATTTTCAGATATTCAGAGTTTAAAAATACGAGTCTCTTTTATATGGCTCTGAGGACAGTTTCAGAAAGGAAATTCTGAAAACATTTCAAGGCAATGCTATTGGAATAACTAATAATCTCCTGAGGAGACTGTTTTGAAGATATAATTTCTGATACATTTATTTAAAAATCAGCTTTTTAAAAATTGTAGATAGGTAACTAAATTTGCTTATTAAGCACTAATTCAGGTCAGGTGTGGTGGCTTACACCTGTAATCCCAGTACTTTGGGAAGCAGAGGCAAGAGGATCGCTTGAGGCCAGGAGTTCAAGACCAGTCTGGGCAACATAGTAAGACTCTGTCTCTACAAAACTAAAAACTAAAAAATTAGCTGGGTATACCAAAGGATTATAAAACATTCTGCTATAAATACACATGTACACGTATGTTTATTGCAGCACCATTCACAATAGCAAAGACTTGGAACCAACTCAAATGCCCATCAATGATAGACTGGATAAAGAAAATGTGGCACGTATTCACCATGGAATACTATGCAGCCGTAAAAAAGAATGAGTTCATTTCTTTTGTAGGGACATGGATGAAACTGGAAACCATCATTCTCAGCAAGGTAACACAGGAACAGAAAACCAAACACTGCATGTTCTCACTCATAAGTGGGAGTTGAACAGTGAGAATGTATGGACACAGGGAGGGGAACATTACACACTGGGGCCTGTCAGGGGGTGGGGGGTAAGGGGAGGGATAGCATTAGGAGGAATATGTAATGTAGATGACAGGTTGATGGGTGCAGCAAACCACCATGGCACATGTATACCTATGTAACAAACCTGCACATTCTGCACATATATCCCAGAACTTAAAGTATAATAAAAAAAATTAAAAAGAAAAAAATATTATCTGGGTATGGTGGCATGCGCTGGTAGTCTCAGCTACTTAGGAGGCTGAGGCAGGAGGATTGCTTGAGCCCTGGAATTCGAGGCTGCAGTGAGCTATGATCACACTGCTGCACTCCAGCATGGGCAACAGAGGAAGACGCCCTCCCAATAAATAAATACATCTTTTAAAAAAGTGGTAGGAGCCAAGATAGCCAAATAGGAACAGCTCCGGTCTACAGCTCCCAGCGCGAGTGACACAGAAGACAGGTGATTTCTGCATCTCCATCTGAGGTACTGGGTTCATCTCACTAGGGAGTGCCAGACAGTGGGCACAGGTCAGTGGGTGCGTGCACCGTGTGCGAGCCGAAGCAGGGCGAGGCATTGCCTCACTCGGGAAGCGCAAGGGGTCAGGGAGTTCCCTTTCCTAGTCAAAGAAAGGGGTGACAGACGGCACCTGGAAAATCGGGTCACTCCCACCCGAATACTGCACTTTTCCGACGGGCTTAAAAAACGGCGCACCAGGAGATTATATCCCGCACATGGCTCGGAGGGTCCTACGCCCACAGAGTCTCGCTGGATTGCTAGCACAGCAGTCTGAGACCAAACAGCAAGGCGGCAGTGAGGCTGGGGAGGGGCGCCCGCCATTGCCCAGGCTTGATTAGGTAAACAAAGCAGCTGGGAAGGTCGAACTGGGTGGAGCCCACCACAGCTCAAGGAGGCCTGCCTGCCTCTGTAGGCTCCACCTCTGGGGGCAGGGCACAGACAAACACAAAGACAGCAGTAACCTCTGCAGACTTAAATGTCCCTGTCTGACAGCTTGGAAGAGAGCAGTGGTTCTCCCAGCATGCAGCTGGAGATCTGAGAACGAGCAGACTGCCTCCTCAAGTGGGTCCCTGACCCCTGACCCTCGAGCAGACTAACTGGGAGGCACCCCCCAGCAGGGGCAGACTGACACCTCACATGGCCGGGTATTCCAACAGACCTGCAGCTGAGGGTCCTGTCTGTTAGAAGGAAAACTAACAAACAGAAAGGACATCCACACCAAAAACCCATCTGTACATCACCATCATCACAGACCAAAAGTAGATAAAACCACAAAGATGGGGAAAAATCAGAGCAGAAAAACTGGAAACTCTAAAAGGCAGAGCGCCTCTTCTCCTCCAAAGGAACGCAGTTCCTCACCAGCAATGGAACAAAGCTGGACGGAGAATGACTTTGACGAGCTGAGAGAAGAAGGCTTCAGATGATCAAATTACTCCGAGCTACGGGAGGAAATTCAAACCAAAGGCAAAGAAGTTGAATACTTTGAAAAAAGTTTAGAAGAATGTATAATTAGAATAACCAATACAGAGAAGTGCTTAAAGGAGCTGATGGAGCTGAAAACCAAGGCTCGAGAACTACATGAAGAATGCAGAAGCCTCAGGAGCCGATGCAATCAACTGGAAGAAAGGGTATCAGCGATAGAAGATGAAGTGAGTGAAATGAAGCGAGAAGGGAAGTTAGAGAAAAAAGAATAAAAAGAAATGAGCAAAGCCTCCAAGAAATATGGGACTATGTGAAAAGACCAAATCTACGTCTGATTGGTGTACCTGAAAGTGACGGGGAGAATGGAACCAAGTTGGAAAACACTCTGCAGGATATTATCCAGGAGAACTTCGCCAATCTAGCAAGGCCAACGTTCAGATTCAGGAAATACAGAGAACGCCACAAAGATACTCCTCGAGAAGAGCAACTCCAAGACACATAATTGTCAGATTCACCAAAGTTGAAATGAAGGAAAAAATGTTAAGGGCAGCCAGAGAGAAAGGTCGGGTTACCCACAAAGGGAAGCCCATCAGACTAACAGCGGATCTCTCAGCAGAAACTCTACAAGCCAGAAGAGAGTGGGGGCCAATATTCAACATTCTGAAAGAAAAGAATTTTCAACCCAGAATTTCATATCCAGCCAAACTAAGCTTCATAAGTGAAGGAGAAATAAAATCCTTTACAGACAAGCAAATGCTGAGAGATTTTGTCACCACCAGGCCTGCCCTAAAAGAGGTCCTGAAGGAAGCACTAAACATGGAAAGGAACAACCGATACCAGCCGCTGCAAAATCATGCCAAAATGTCAAGACCATCGAGACTAGGAAGAAACTGCATGAACTAACGAGCAAAATAACCAGCTAACATCATAATGACAGGATCAAATTCACACATAACAATATTAACTTTAAATGTAAATGGACTAAATGCTCCAATTAAAAGAGCATTGGATAAAGAGTCAAGACCCATCAGTGTGCTGTATTCAGGAAACCCATCTCATGTGCAGAGACACACATAGGCTCAAAATAAAAGGATGGAGGAAGATCTACCAAGCAAATGGAAAACAAGAAAAGGCAGGGGTTGCAATCCTAGTCTCTGATAAAACAGACTTTGAACCAACAAAGATCAAAAGAGACAAAGAAGGCCATTACATAATGGTAAAGGGCTCAATTCAACAAGAAGAGCTAACTATCCTAAATATATATGCACCCAATACAAGAGCACCCAGATTCATAAAGCAAGTCCTGAGTGACCTACAAAGAGACTTAGACTCCCACACATTAATAATGGGAGACTTTAACACCCCACTGTCAACATTAGACAGATCAACGAGACAGGAAGTCAACAAGGATACCCAGGAATTGAACTCAGCTCTGCACCAAGCGGACCTAATAGACATCTACAGAACTCTCCACCCCAAATCAACAGAATATACATTTTTTTCAGCACCACACCACACCTATTCCAAAATTGACCACATACTTGGAAGTAAAGCTCTCCTCAGCAAATGTGAAAGAGCAGAAATTATAACAAACTATCTCTCAGACCACAGTGCAATCAAACTAGAACTCAGGATTAAGAATCTCACTCAAAACCACTCAACTACATGGAAACTGAACAACCTGCTCCTGAATGACTACTGGGTACATAACGAAATGAAGGCAGAAATAAAGATGTTCTTTGAAACCAACGAGAACGAAGACACAACATACCAGAATCTCTGGGACGCATTCAAAGCAGTGTGTAGAGGGAAATTTATAGCACTAAATGCCCACAAGAGAAAGCAGGAAAGATCCAAAATTGACACCCTAACATCACAATTAAAAGAACTAGAAAAGCAAGAGCAAACACATTCAAAAGCTAGCAGAAGGCAAGAAATAACTAAAATCAGAGCAGAACTGAAGGAAATAGAGACACAAAAAACCCTTCAAAAAATCAGTGAATCCAGGAGCTGTTGTTTTGAAGAGATCAACAAAATTGATAGACCACTAGCAAGACTAATAAAGAAAAAAAGAGAGAAGAATCAAATAGACGCAATAAAAAATGATAAAGAGGATATCACCACCAATCCCACAGAAATACAAACTACCATCAGAGAATACTACAAACACCTCTACGCAAATAATCTAGAAAATCTAGAAGAAATGGATAAACTCCTCGACACATACACTCTCCCAAGACTATAAACTAGGAAGAAGTTGAATCTCTGAATAGACCAATAACAGGAGCTGAAATTGTGGCAATAATCAATAGCTTACCAACCAAAAAGAGTCCAGGACCAGATGGATTCACAGCCGAATTCTACCAGAGGTACAAGGAGGAACTGGTACCATTCCTTCTGAAACTATTCCAGTCAATAGAAAAAGAGGGAATCCTCCCTAACTCATTTTATGAGGCCAGCATCATCCTGATACCAAAGCCGGGCAGAGACACAACCAAAAAAGAGAATTTTAGACCAATATCCTTGATGAACATTGATGCAAAAATCCTCAATAAAATACTGGCAAACCAAATCCAGCAGCACATCAAAAAGCTTATCCACCATGATCAAGTGGGCTTCATCCCTGGGATGCAAGGCTGGTTCAATATACGCAAATCAATAAATGTAATCCAGCATATAAACAGAACCAAAGACAAAAACCACATGATTATCTCAATAGATGCAGAAAAGGCCTTTGACAAAATTCAACAACCCTTCATGCTAAAAACTCTCAATAAATTAGGTATTGATGGGACATATCTCAAAATAATAAGAGCTATCTATGACAAACCCACAGCCAATATCATACTGAATGGGCAAAAACTGGAAGCATTCCCTTTGAAAACTGGCACAAGACAGGGATGCCCTCTCTCACCACTCCTATTCAACATAGTGTTGGAAGTTCTGGCCAGGGCAATTAGGCAGGAGAAGGAAATAAAGGGTATTCAATTAGGAAAAAAGGAAGTCAAATTGTCCCTGTTTGCAGACAACATGATTGTATATCCAGAAAACCCCATTGTCTCAGCCCAAAATCTCCTTAAGCTGATAAGCAACTTCAGCAAAGTCTCAGGATACAAAATCAATGTACAAAAATCACAAGCATTCTTATACACCAACAACAGACAAACAGAGAGCCAAATCATGAGTGAACTCCCATTCACAATTGCTTCAAAGAGAATAAAATACCTAGGAATCCAACTTACAAGGGATGTGAAGGACCTCTTCAAGGAGAACTACAAACCACTGCTCAATGAAATAAAAGAGGATACAAACAAATGGAAGAACATTCCATGCTCATGGGTAGGAAGAATCAATATTGTGAAAATGGCCATACTGCCCAAGGTAATTTACAGATTCAATGCCATCCCCATCAAGCTACCAATGACTTTCTTCACAGAATTGGAAAAAACTACTTTAAAGTTCATATGGAACCAAAAAAGAGCCCACATGGCCAAGTCAATCCTAAGCCAAAAGAACAAAGCTGGAGGCATCACACTGCCTGACTTCAAACAATACTACAAGGATACAGTAACCAAACAGCATGGTACTGGTACCAAAACAGAGATATAGATCAATGGAACAGAACAGAGCCCTCAGAAATAACGCCACATATCTACAACTATCTGATCTTTGACAAACCTGAGAAAAACAAGCAATGGGGAAAGGATTCCCTATTTAATAAATGGTGCTGGGAAAACTGGCTAGCCATATGTAGAAAGCTGAAACTGGATCCCTTCCTTACACCTTATACAAAAATCAATTCAAGATGGATTAAAGACTTAAACATTAGACCTAAAACCATAAAAACCCTAGAAGAAAACCTAGGCATTACCATTCAGGACATAGGCATGGGAAAGGACTTTATGTCTGAAACACCAAAAGCAATGGCAACAAAAGCCAAAATTGGCAAATGGGATCTAATTAAACTAAAGAGCTTCTGGACAGCAAAAGAAACTACCATCAGAGTGAACAGGCAACCTACAAAATGGGAGAAAATTTTCGCAACCTACTCATCTGACAAAGGGCTATTATCCAGAATCTACAATGAACTCCAACAAATTTACAAGAAAAAAACAAACAACCCCATCAAAAAGTGGGCGAAGGACATGAACAGACACTTCTCAAAAGAAGACATTTATGCAGCCGAAAGACACATGAAAAAATGCTCACCATCACTGGCCATCAGAGAAATGCAAATCAAAACCACAATGAGATACCATCTCACACCAGTTAGAATGGCAATCATTAAAAAGTCAGGAAACAACAAATGCTGGAGAGGATGTGGAGAAATAGGAACACTTTTAAACTGTTGGTGGGACTGTAAACTAGTTCAATCATTGTGGAAGTCAGTGTGGCGATTCCTCAGGGATCTAGAACTAGAAATACCATTTGACCCAGCCATCCCATTACTGGGTATATACCCAAAGGACTATAAATCATGCTGCTATAAAGACACATGCACACGTATGTTTATTGCGGCATTATTCACAATAGCAAAGACTTGGAACCAACCCAAATGTCCAACAATGATAGACTGGATTAAGAAAATGTGGCACATATACACCATGGAATACTATGCAGCCATAAAAAATGATGAGTTCACGTCCTTTGTAGGGACATGGATGAAATCGGAAATCATCATTCTCAGTAAACTATCGCAAGAACAAAAAAACAAACACCGCATATTCTCACTCATAGGTGGGAATTGAACAATGAGATCACATGGACACAGGAAGGGGAACATCATACTCTGGGGACTGTTGTGGGGTGGGGAGAGGTGGGAGGGATAGCATTGGGAGATATACCTAATGCTAGATGATTAGTTAGTGGGTGCAGCGCACCAGCATGGCACATGTATACATATGTAACTAACCTGCACATTGTGCACATGTACCCTAAAACTTAAAAGTATTATAATAATAAAAAAAAAAGAAAAAAAAGTACTGATTCAGGGAGGTTTCTCTTTAAGGTATCATTTCTTTAGAGAATGCAATATAATATGTTTTATTAAAGTTGATTAATAGGAATCTATTTCTACTTGGAAATCTGAATAGCCTATGAGATTAGAAGATTGGTTATTATGTAAATGAGTAGTCAAAGATATCACTGTGATTAGGGTCACACTGTAGAGTCTTTTAAAAATATATTTAGAATATATGTAAATCATATGTACATTTGGTATATTTGTGCTTTTAGGAAACAGAAATTTTGATCATCCCACATCTTTAGCTGAAGGAGTCCTTCTCTCAAGTAAAACTAAGTCTTTGTTAAGGGTATTAAAGTGATTTAGTGAGCATCATTTGTGCTAAAGATTTTAACTCCCTCTGCCTGCCTGCTTGTCCACCAAATATTTTAGCAAAGTTGTCAACAAGTGTCAAAATTGCTCATCTTAATTGATCATCTACCCATCTGCCCTAGAGGTGATAATGAACCCAAAAGGCTGTAGTAATGGAAAGGAGAAATAAAATGTATTCATAATCCACAGAACGGATAATTGATCTTAGATTTTTGTGGGCTTTTTTTTTTTTTTTTTTTTTTTTTTTTTAATATTAGCGAATCCTGTACTGGTTTTCTGCTAAGGTCTAAGCTCAGTGTTTGAGTTTAGAAACACTCAAATTAGTTTGAATGACAAATCTGAGATAATTGTTTAAAGAAAAATTTTTTAGCTTGCCGTATGCTGCTGCTTCTAATAGGTGATCCGAATGTAACATTTGTTGATTCAGCTAATGGGACTATCTTGGCAGTCATTCTTTTTACCCTCCCAAATTCTGCAGTCACTTCTGTATTAGTTACCCATTACCGTATAACAAATTACCACGCATTTCGTGGGTTAAAACAACACCTACTTATTAGCGCTATGCTTTAACCAACTGAGCTAGCAGGCCACCGCATAATACTTATTTATTATCTCATAGTTTCTGTTTGTCAGGAGTCTAGGCATGGCTTAGCTGGATCCTCTGCTAAGGGTCTCTCACAGTTGACATCAAGGCTGAGCTTGGGGTCCTCTTTCTAGTTCATTTGGTTATTAGCAGAATTCAGTTTCTTGCTGTTGTATGATCAAAGTCTCATTTTCTTCCTGGTTGTCAGCAAGGACTGTTTTCACTCCTGAAGACTGCCCACAGTTCCTTGTTATGTGGCTCTCTCACAGGCCCTCGCATATCATGGCAGCTTACTTTTTCAAGGCCAGCAGAAGAATCTCTTGCTTCAGTTGGCTAAGACAGAGTCTGATATAACATGACCATGGGAGTAATTGTCTCATCACCTTTGCCATGTTCCATTGCCTAGAAACAAGTCACAAGTTCTGCCTGTGCTCAAGAGGAAGGAATTATATGAGAACTTGATTAATTGGGGGGTTCGAGGATATTCTTAGGGTATGTCCACCACAACTCCAAAAAGTAGAGGCCTGGCAAACTTCTTACTAAGTCAGTAGCAGTGGTCCTCTGCCCACTACAAGTAACAAGGTCCATCTGTGCCTTTTCAGATGACCTTTGTTTTATGAACAAAATATGTAATTTGGATTTTTTGTAATAGTAAGCATCTTTTCTACTGAACAGAATTAAGATAAAGAAAATCTTCCTTAGGATACACTTTTTTTTTTCTTTTTTTTTGAGACAGAGTCTCACTCTGTCACCCAGGCTGGAATGCAATGGTGTGATCTCAGCTTACTACATCCTCCGCCTCCTGGGTTCAAGTCATTCTCAGGATACACTTCTAAAACTCCAAAAAATGTAATTTATTAATATAGATATTGTTGATAGTAGCAAATGCTTCATTATGTAATTGAGTGTGACATTAATTCTCTCATGCTTTGTCAAATGACTCTTACTCTTCAGTGCAGGAATCACAGCCATGGCCCCCACCCTCCAGGATTTGGTCGATATGGCATCTGTGCACACGAAAACAAAGAACTTGCCAATGCAAGAGAAGCTCTTCCTCTTATAGAGGACTCTAGTAACTGTGACATTGTCAAAGCTACTCAGTAAGTCTTCCAAATGCTTTGGTTTATCCTTATGTTCTCTAGAATTAATAGTAATGTATGTGTAGTTCATGGAGCTTCATATGTTTACCTCTCTTAACTTTGTAATAGTGGTTAACACCAGCACCAGTATATTTGTCATACCAACACCACAGTACTTAGTACAGTGTACCTGAGCTGTTTATGTACCAGGACGTCCCATTAGATTGTAGGCAGCTTCTTAGCAAAAGCGTGTCTTCATCTTTGTAGCTCCAGTGCTTTTGCACAGTTCCTTCTTGTGTAAGGTACCCAATAAATGTTCCTTGAATGAATGGATGATTTTAAATGACACTAAGCCAAACTCTTTATTTGAAACACAAATCTAAGTCTTTTAAAATATACTACAACCTGAACAGGTAGATGGAATGAAAAATACCGACTTACACATTTATAGATATTTTAAAAAATCATTTATTTCTTGAGTACTTTCCATGTGCTTGTTGTGCTGGATTAACTAGAAGAAATACGGTAAGGTAAGGTGGAAATATGTTCTCTGACCACTTGAAACACATAGTGTGTTGTTTTGCTTGCACCAGATATGGAAGTACATTTTGAAAGTTTCCCCTTAAGATCTCCATATGTGGGTATTTGCATTGAGTCAATTATTTCCAACATTTTCAGCTTCATGGATCTTGTTGATTATTAACATCTATCACACCTCTTGACATTGAGCAAATTTTGAAGTATTTTGTTCATCAGACTACATCAAGTATTAATCCATTTTTGTAGTAATCAAACATAAATCTGCCCAGCAGATTGCCCATCAAATAAAAATCATGCCAATCTAATCAGCCTGAGGGGAACTAATGTTACCATACTAACTTGATATAATTTCTATCAGAAGCAAAGATGTTTGGAGATTAATTAGCCTATTTGGCCTTGATATGGACTAATGTATTGTCTATGTTAATTAAAAAATATATTGACAATTATTTGAGTATTCTAATTACCAATTTATATTAACTCTAGAGGCCTTGGGAACCACTCTTTTAAGTGAATATTATTTGATGTTGTTTATATTTTATTTGTACAAAGATGAGCGTATTCTTAAGGTAAATATTTGCTTTAATTAGGATGGAAACATTTAAATCTTTCCCTGTTGCCCATAAAACTCTTAAGATAAATGTCAGAAATTAGGCTCTTTTTAGAGGGAATCTCAGTAAAAACTCACATTTTATGTCTTTCCTAAAATTTTCTTCAGGTCCTGGACCTTCTCAAGTGGTTGTCGGGAGACCTGTAGGTAGTATCTGGGAACGGCATAGAGAGCTATGGAGTGTGTGTATGTGTGTGTGTGTGTATCTGTGTTTTCTAAACCAGCAAAACCTGAATGTATATTCTTATTATGTTTCTAAAATAAAGGGAGTATTTATTTTCCAGTAAAATGTTAAAGTTGACATTTAAAAGATGGAGAGTGTAAATGTATGTGTGTCATTTTCAAAAATTTACTGTTTTAAAAATGCCAAAAAGACACACACACGCACACACACACACGCGTATTTTGGTAAGGCAGAAATTATTCTAATTTACAGTGTGAGAAACAGACAATTCTGCCATTTGGTTTGATTTTTGATCCTTGTGGGCTTATTGAAACTTTCAGGTAGTTTTAAGTAGAAATAAGTTTTAAAGAAAGTGCTCAAGGGTCAGTTGGGACTTCATAGAAATATTGCTAATAGGCCGGGTGTGGTGGCTCACGCCTGTAATCCCAGCACTTTGGGAGGCCAAGGTGGGCATATTACCTGAGGTCAGGACTTCGAGACCAGCCTGGCTAACGTGGTGAAACCTATTAAAAATACAAAAATTAGCCTGGTGTCTTGGCACACGCCTGTAATCCCAGCTACCTGGGAGGCTGAGGCAGGAGAATCGCTTCAACCTGGGAGGCAGAGGTTGAAGTGAGCTGAGATTGCGCCACTGCACTCCAGCCTGGGCGACAAAGCAAGACTCCATCTCAAAAAAAAAAAAAAAAAAGAAATATTGCTAATAAATGATTTACCTCTTTATTCTCTATGAAATATGTCTTTTTAATGCTATAATTTCTCTATGAAATACCTCTTTTTAATGCTATACTATTTGACTGATTAACTAGTAGTTAAATCTCTCTCAAGCCCATCATTCCTTTTCTATTCCTATTGCTTCTCTCTTACTTTAGGCTCTCATTGTCTCTCACCTGCATTTATTGCAATAATCTCTAAATTGGTATTTCACTCTCTGTCCTCACCCTGCTCTAAGCAGCTTCCATACTGCCTCCAATGCGATCTTTCTTAAAACTCAAAGTCTGAGTGCTTTCCTCTTTAAAACCCTTTATTGGTTTCCCATTGAACTGTACATAAAGCTAAACTTCATAGCATAGCACAGAAGGCCCATGTGATCTTTGCCTATTGCGTCTGACCTCATGTCTCACCATTCCCTCTCAAGCTTTATGCTTTAGCAATGTTAAATTGCTTTTATTTCTCTGAACATCCATGTAGTTTCACATTGCTGATTTTTGTACATGCTGCTTCCTCTGCCTGAAATGCCTTTTGTCAGCCTATAAAATATAGCTTAGTTTCATCTCCTTCAGGAAGGGCTAATCATTTGTTCCTCTGCTATACCTATATTCTTTCCATATTTCGTTGTGGAATTTATCCCATTCTAAGTTTGCTTTTAGTCTTTATCCCTTATTGTGAGATTATTGCGTGGGCTTGGTTTGATTCAGGGGTAAGATTATTGTCAGGAATTGGCACCAGGTGTTTCTGGCACATAGTGGAGATCAGATGAAACTTATTGAAGGAAAGCAATGTAAGTTTAAAGTTTATTTAGTTAAGAAAGTCAAGTTCAGCTCCAAAGAGATTAATCTGATCAGTACATAAACCAGGTTTCCTTTTGCTGTTTGGCTTTATACTGTGTCCTCTCTATGCATGTCTTTGTTAATTATTATATTTCTGTATTGACTGAAAGGCAGTTTGGATAGTGAAAAGATATAGTAAAGTGAAGAAATTTTGATATTTGAAATGATTTTAATTGTATCAATTATGCTTTTTTTTTAATTTGAGATACGGAATTTTTGAACGATGTAAAGAGTTGGTAGAAGCAGGATATGATGTCAGGCAACCAGATAAAGAAAATGTGTCGCTTCTTCATTGGGCTGCTATTAACAACAGACTGGATCTTGTAAAGTAAGATGGGATATATGTGTGTTAATTGTGTATTTATAATTTTAGACCTCACCTTCATTTATCTTTTTCTTTAAGTATGGGTATTGAACCGTGTGTAATCCTCGTGTAAAAGAACACCTGAAACTTTTTCTGCCACACACGTTGGTTATTATAAAGTTGAAAAGGACCTTAGAGACCATGCCTGGTTGATCCAAAAGGGAAAATTAGAGATAAAGCCAAGGGGGCCAATCATAAAGTTTAGAAAGTAAAAGTGAACATTTTTTTAAAAAGGAAAAGTATAATAAACTTTTTCAGAAGAGAATGGGAAGTCTCATCTAGTTTAGAAGAAGCATTGAAATATTTTACATTTTAATACCACGAAGAATAGATAGGTAGGAGATTTAACCTTTTAAAAAAAACTAAATATGGAATATACTTTTAAGTGGGCATGTATTGGATTGTATAAAATATTTCCCCTTCATGAAGCACTACTGCCTACCCATTGTTTCTTTTAAACAGCTTAACATGTAAAATGTGCATGTGTATGTGAATGTGTGTATATTTTGTGTTATAGGATTAGATATTTAAAATCCTCAAAGTTTAAGAAATTTATTAAGGTTTAAAATGTTCTAACACACATGAATACTCACAGGCAAACTCCTCTTCTGTGGAAATAAACTGGCATGGTATTTAGATAATATGCTGTATGAAGCTCAACTTTGAAGTAATGAGACTAATTCCTATAAACCATAGAAGAAAATCAGTCTCATTAGCTTATATGTCCACCTTATACAGTGCCTCTCATCTCTGTACCCTAAATACAGGGCAAAACACTCAAAATGTCTAACTTTTCCAAAAGGATTTTAAATTAATTCTTTACTACTTACTTTTAAAATTCATTCCCACATAGTAATTCTACTTTTAAACTGTTGAAGGTGACATAACTTTACCTTTCTCCTTCCAGTCAAGTAAGAATATCTGTCTGATTCTAAACCTTTTGAATATAAACAATTTCAAGAGTGCTGCGGTAGTTAGACTATGCAGAGAGTAGTTATGATGTATTTGATATGTAAGTTATAATGGAATGCTAATTACAGCAGGACTACTTACATCCTAAGGATGTTTCATCAGGGATTTGTCTGATTCTGCCATGTGAACCTTTCATATTTCTATAGATCTGGGTGTTTTAGGGATTATTACTATCATAATTTGTTCTCCAACATATTTATTACTATGAAAAAATTAGTATTTTCTTTCTCAATATGAAGCTTAAATTTCAAATCTTATTTTCATTTGTGTCTGCTTTTAACAGGTTTTATATTTCAAAAGGTGCTGTTGTAGATCAGTTGGGTGGAGATTTAAATTCAACTCCTCTTCACTGGGCCATCCGGTAAGGTTTCTTTGAACGCTGAAATTAAATAGCCACATGTAGCTAGTGGTCACCATATAAAAAATCAGTTATAGACGATTTGAAAGGCTGTCTTTTCTTTTTTTCCCCCCTTTATTTAAAAATAAATTTCAGCTCTAAAGAGTTTGCAGAAAGGATGTTTTCGATATTTAATTTAGGGCTTCATTATGATTATCCAACTCAAATATGTGTTTTATAGTTTCTTTTTTGTAATTAGAATAAATAATTTTCATACTTGATAACATAAATAAAAATAGTAGTTCAGTGAACTGCGAACTCAATCAGTTCAGGCTTATGACAGATGTCTATTTACAAAATTTACGATTTTATTTCAGAGGTGAGTTTCCTCTTAAATGTGAAGTATATCTCTATATCTTAGGGCCAAATGAGTCAACTAGTTGTTGCAGGATTAACAAGAAATTTTGAGTAGATCAACTTAGAACATTTATATTGTGTGGTCACTCTCCTTTTTTCTCTGTTGTATATTGGCCATCTGAAACTGAAGTTAATAAGTCTTGAATACTTATCAGTTTCTTTTATTAATTTAAACTCCACTCTCGGTGGTTGGTGGGGTTGACAGGAATCTGAAACTGAAGTGAATAATTGTTCATGTAAGTCAAGGAGTTGAATCTTTTCTCCATAGCTAAGAGTTTTGAAACTCTAGGGTTACTTCATGCCCTTTAAGCTACTGAGGTACAGTACTTTACATGAAAAATGAACCATAGTCAAGCATAAGAAAAGCATATGAATATATAGCTCTTAATATTATCACATTAAACCCATAGTTTATGAATATTATATTTCTGTATATCTGGCTTATGATTTTTTGATTTTAAAATGACAGTGACATCTAAGTGGTCTTAGAATCTTCATTGTTACCATGTCATAAAGAATTATTATTCACGTATGCTAATGTGTGAAGGTCAGGTTTAAGGTAGATTGGGAAGTTACCAAGTTTATCACTTGCACTCAAGAATGATTATCCAGGCCGGGTGCAGTGGCTCATGCCTGTAATCCCAGCACTTTGGGAGGCCCAGGCAGGCAGATCATGAGGTCAGGAGATCGAGACCATCCTGGCTAACACAATGAAACCCCATCTCTACTAAAAATACAAAAAATTAGGTGGGCATGGTGGCATGTGCCTGTAGTCCCTGCTGAGGCAGGAGAACCGCTTGAACCTGGGAGGCAGATGTTGCAGTGAGCCGAGATTGTGCCACTGCACTCCAGCCTGGGTCACAGAGCGAGACTCCGTCTCAAAAAAAAAAAAAAAAAAGAGAATGATTATCCATATAGTTCTAAGTTTGCAGCATCTAAGTTAAAAATGTTTGGACAATCACCATTGTTTCAAAAATCTTACTGTTAGGAAATATTTTTTATATGTAACCAAAATCCCTCATGTCTTAGGAATATCAGTCTCACCCTGACTTTTTGCTTTTTCTGCATGCTACAGAATGGCTTTTTGTCTTCTGTTTGCAGACAAGGACATTTACCTATGGTCATATTATTACTCCAGCATGGTGCAGACCCCACTCTTATTGATGGAGAGGGATTCAGCAGCATCCACCTGGCAGTATTGTTTCAACACATGCCTATTATAGCATATCTCATCTCAAAGGGACAGGTATGTTCTGAAATGTGTCTTATACTCCAGTTTTTATCATCTGAAGAGGTTGGGGAAATTATTAGTAGTAGTCTCTTCTCATTTTTAAAGTGGAGGTTAATGGATATCCAGATATTCAGATATTAGCCTCAGTATGTTTAGCTATTGAATACTGCTTTTCAGCTTCATTGGAGGGAAAAGGACAGGTCATTTAGCTCAGTAACGTATAATAGATGTTTCTGGAACTTGTAAGCTGGTAATAGTTTTTCTTATGAACCCAGTAATTTGCAGAGTTTCTCAAAAACATGACTTCAAAGCCTGTATTTTTCTTCTAGTTGAATATAAAAATGGTAGTCAAATCACTAAATTAACCCATCATTTGCTTTCATTATTTGAGCCCAAATGGGAGGCCAATTTGAATGTATGTTTCTTATTGTTCTCTAAAGTAATTCCATGAAAATTGACTTGCCTTGAGAGGCACAGGTTAAATTATAGGTTATTGTAAGTTTCACTGTCAATTATACTTGCCTGGAATATGTTTTCTGGTAGCAAAGTAGTTTACGTATTAGGAGACTTGCCTGTAAAAGGCATGAAAACTGTTTGCACAAATGCTGTTGGAATGATTGTGCTCCCTTTAAATAAGCACTTTCTCTCAGACTTAGCTGATTGAAGTAGAATTATAACCTCCTAGGTTTCATTGTTGGAAAAATATAAATATATGAGGAAGAGTCCTGTCTGCTTCTCTTAGGTGCCTTCCCAAGTCCTGTTCCTCCAAGGTCCAAAAGAATCTTCAGAAGCTGAAACTGTTTTTCTTTGGCTTAGCTGAAACCATTGCTGTATACCTTAAACCTAGACCTGTCTTATTAAAAGGATTGTATCCTCATGGAAATATGATTTCCTTTTTTTTCTGTGTTCCAGAAAATAGAAAGGAAATTTTCATATTTTACTATTTAAAACTTAATATGATAAGTCCAGAAAGACAAGTTGCCTCAGAAGATAGGGAATTCACTATTTACTGGAAGTGTTTGAGTAGATACTGAATGACTTTGTATAAGAAATGATAATGCGAATTAATGTGTCAACTAAGGTCTCAACTAGGTGACTTTTAAGGTCTCTACCATCTCTTGTATTTGATGGTAGCTATCAACATTTTACTCTTTCCCTTAACTGTGTTCACATCATATAACACTTTACATTATATATTCAGATTTTCTTTTTAAAAATATTTTGTGGAAATCCGTGGATTTTTACCCTATGGAAGTGAGCAAAACATTCTTTTTATCAAATGATATTTGAGCCCTTTATGTAGAAATAATGGTAGTATTGAATGTATTAAAGAGATATTTCTATTAAGAGAACAAATAGACTTTTGAGTGTATTTACAGTTATGCTAATTGTCTTCTTTTTGAATAGAGTGTGAATATGACAGATGTAAATGGGCAGACACCTCTCATGTTATCAGCTCACAAAGTAATTGGGTGAGTTTAATTTAGTCCGCTCAATCTCATTCTTGGTTCCAACTATTTCTTTTCTGTGTATGTAATTTTAAGTATCTGTGTCTATGTGAGATGATAGTACATTGAAGAAAATAAGATTTTTCACACTGAGACTGTGATAATCGACTTTCAAGGTAGTTATAGTTAGAAAAGCAGCCTTGAAATACATTTTCTCTTTTCTGATAGCTTTGGCAAAAAGTTTGAAAGCTACTAATAAGAAAAAAATTTCCTTACCTATCAAGTAGATATACCTTGAAATATACTTGTTAACATGACTTGTATTTCTTCCTTTGGCTTTAAAAAAATGGCTATAATTTTAAATGTTCTCATAATTTGAAATCTAAGTGATAAGTCTGCTTTCTGGAAAATGTTAAATTTTGAAATTCTCTGACATCATTCTGGACTACTTTGAAAATATCGTTAACTGAAAAGAGTCTGTATGTTCAGATCAGGCACTTACATATTTAAGTTTTTCTGTGTATTTATTTCTATAAACACATGATTAATGACCACTGTATAGTTCAACTTCTGTTATTTATCTAAGCAGATACTTACGACAGTTCTCACTTTAGCAGTTTGTTTCTATGTTGTATTGAATCTCTGATTTTGCTTGTACTTAGGACTTCTGTTCTAGGAACTGTGTTAGTTCTAATGCTATTTCCTTTTTGTTCATGGAATGGTAGGACTGGAGGTAGAATTTTATTAAAAAGCATTTTCTCTTCTTTGCTGGTAAATCTGAAGTCAGGTATAATCTCTATAAAGATATTGATGGAATAAATAAAGTAGAATATTGTTTTATTAAAAGAATCTCTTCAGTGGTCATGAAGGAAGGAAAGGTATTGGTAAAGTAAAAATATTTTACTGAATTCTGTCTTCTAGTCTGTAACTTTCTAAGATATACAAATATTTTAGGACATAATTTATACCTGTTTTATTTAACAGTTGATTTGATGGAGAGTATGAAGTTAGCTCCTCAACTAAGACATACATTTAGTCTTTAATTGAATAAATAGCATAGCATTTAATATTGGCTAAAGTTAAATCTATATTCAAAGAAAATTGTTAGCCAATAGAACAACAATATGAAAGGAAAAGTTTGAAAAACAAAAGCAGTTATTCCACTGCATTGTTAAAATTATCTATCTATATAGCAGGTCGTCATTTAATAGATGTCTTTTTTTTTTAATCTCCTATTAGTACCTAGAATAGAACTCAGTACAAAGAAGTTTCTCAGTTCTGAATACTTAACTGAATGGTTAATTGATGGCATTATCTTAAAAGATTCATAATTTGCATTTACTCCTTAAGTCATCATCTCTGTTAATGCCTCTTGGTATTTTATTATTTTGAGACAGGCCAGAACCAACTGGATTTCTTTTAAAGTTTAATCCTTCTCTCAATGTGGTTGATAAAATACACCAAAACACTCCACTTCACTGGGCAGTTGCAGCAGGAAATGTTAATGCAGTTGATAAGCTTTTGGAAGCTGGTTCTAGCCTGGATATCCAGAATGTTAAGGTATGGCCAGGTATTTATCTCCCTTAGTTTATTATATCTTGAGTTAGAAGATTGATAAATTAACGTAAAGATAAGCTATATATTTGTTTTCAGTTACCCCAAGATAGATATAAATGATAATAGCTGGCTATCCTTGGAATAATGTGTTGAGTCTATGATTCTGGTGTGTTTAAAAAAAGTTTAGCACTCATAATATATTAAAAATACTTTTAAACTTTTTACCCCACTCTTTTTTAAGGGAGAAACACCTCTTGATATGGCTCTACAAAACAAAAATCAGCTCATTATTCATATGCTAAAAACAGAAGCCAAAATGAGAGCCAACCAAAAGTTCAGACTTTGGAGGTGGCTGCAGAAATGCGAGGTATTTTCATATGGGGTCTTTTCTATGGGATAGATGACTTTTTTTGTTCATTTGGTTTTGTTTATTAAGGCATCAGAGGAAACCAGAGAGTTGGCTTTTTGCTGCATTATATCTGCTGACTATATCTTTCCCCCGCATCCTATTACCCAAAGTTGGAAATTTGGCACTTTCGTTGGCTATTTATTGTTGGTCCTCAACTAGATGCTCTAAAACTGCTTGTTACGTTATGAATATCATTGTGTACTTCCACATTTATTTAATGAATGTATTGAAATGCAAAAGGTTTTGATTTTTAGAGACACAATGGGAAAAGCACCTTGTTGCAAGGAGTTTTATAGAAGCTTGTAGGAATAGTTTATTCCTTACTAAAATTTTATTTATTGAAAAGAAAATAATAACATTTACAATGTTTCCTTAGAATTATGAGGACTTTAAAAATGATAGTGTTGAAAACTTTAGGCATATGATGTCACTTTATAAAAGAAAACACTGGAATTTTGAGAGATTAAATCCAAATTTTATTCATTTTTTTAGCTTAGCAATTCTGAGTGGTGTTCCTCTAAACTTTAAAATGAACTGAATAATGGAAAACGTTAGAAACTTCAGGTTATTCTCATGAATGGCTAAGAAAATCTAAGTCATAGAAGTGAATACTATTTAAATTGTTAAAATGGAATATTGGATTGATTCCACTGTTTCTAGTGTTTTCAAATATGATACCATCATCTTATTAATAATAATTAGTAATTGTACTTTCAGAGTGATTCTAAATTAACAGACACTGTATTGTTATGTAGAGGATCATCATGAATGCTACACTGCTTTTGCATTAGGCATGTGGAGTGGGGAGAGAAAGAAATAGTGGTTATTCCTCAGTCTCCTTTGCCAGCTCCTCCACTTCTCCCCCATCTCTTGTTGGTAGGGTGCCCCAGGATTTTGTTATTGAGCTTCCTTTCTATCTATTCATTCCATAAATGCCATCTATATGTTGATAACTCCCATATTTGTCTCTCTAGTCTAGACCCTTCCATGCTCATATATCCAATTACCTACTTTACTCATCCGCTTTGATGTCTGATAGGCATCTCCTGATACCCTCCCCACCCTTCCCCTGACTAAGCCAAGCCTTCCCCATCTCAGTAGCTGGTAACTCCAGCATTCCTCTGTCTTCGCCTTTTTTTTTTTTTTTGTCATACCACATATGCAGTCCATTAGAAAGACGGGTTAACTAGTTCAGCCTTCAGTTTATGTCCAGAATCTGACCCCTTCTTACCACTCTACCACTGCCATGTTGGTTCAGCAGATGAATCTTCTAAAATGTAAGTCAGGTCATGTCACTTATCAGCTCACATTCCTATGATGTCTCCTCATTTCTCCTAGAGTAAAAGCAAAGTCTTTATGATGGCCTATAGGGCCCTTTGTCATCCAGGTTTTTATATACTATAAAATTCACTTAGTATATTTATTTGTCTATCTTCCCCAGCTAGAATTTAAGTGAGAAAAAGATCTTAAATTCATTGATGTGTCCCAAGTGCCTAGAATAGTACCTTGCATATAATATGCCCTCAAGTATTTGTTGAATGATTAGGGCAGCTTGTCTGTAAGAGTGTTATATCTAGGATTTAGAATTTTGAGATCCATATTTAATTCTTATCTCCGTTCTGAGATTATGTTGCTAGGAGATTCTAAATTTACATTAAAAAAAATCTAAACTAGCCCATTTTGTGTCATCATGCCAATTGGAATAGGAAACATTTTAAAGATTTAATGTCATTTGAAATTATCCACTCCTAGATATGGCTTAGAGAGGTGAAAATGGAAGAAGAAAGAAGGAAGCCCTGCTTGCTTTCAAGGTCTCATATCTTGTCATTAAAGACTGCATTGCACAAACATGGGGCCCAGCTTCAATTCAGTCAGACTGTTGTTTCATAGAAGTTTCATTCTTTTAACTTTGCCAAAATAAACCTGAATTAGTAGCATCATGAGGACATATTTCAATCTTTGATCTCCATGTGACATTTGACACTGAGAACATCCCCCTTCTCAAAACTCTCTTCCCTGGATTCCCTGAAACCTTTCTTTCTGCCGGTTCTCATCCTGCCTTTCTGGTCAGTTGTTCTTGGTTATTTTTGGTGACTTTGCTTTTTTCCCCTTAAATGTTTGTTTTGGCTAAGATTCTGCCCCCTTTCTACCTGCACACAGTCTTTGGGATGTTATTCACTCACGGCTTTACCACCTATGTACTGATAAATTTCAAGTCTTCCAGAATGCTAGACCTGCTTTTGACTGCCAGCTGGTTGTCTCCTAGTTGTCCATAGGCATTTAAAATTCAACGTTCTCCAAACATAGCTCATCTTTTCTGCAGACCTATTGCATCTGACCTTCTGCATCAGGGATGGCATGGTGCAGTGCCCAGGTTGGAGCTCTTATAGTTCCCTCATTAAGTCTTTTGTATTAATTTCTATGTAGTCCCTTGAGCTTGCTTTATGCTTTCCAATATAGAATACTGTTTGCAAGAAGTTATTTTGAAAAATCTTAGCTCTCATTAACAGTTTTCTAAAAGACCACCATTTCTTGTAGAGAAGAAAACAAAACAAAATATGTTTAATAACATTTTATAAAATGTAGGGCTTTTAAAAGATTGTTTCGCACTTTGGGAGGCCGAGGCAGGTGGATCGCCTGAGGTCAGAAGTTCAAGACCAGCCTGGTCAACACAGTGAAACCCCGTCTCTACTAAATATACAAAAATTAGCCAGGCATGGTGGTGGGTGCCTGTAATCCCAGCTACTTGGGAGGCTGAGCCAGGAGAATCGCTTGAACCCGGGAGACAGAGGTTGCAGTGAGCCGAGATCACACCATTGTGCTCCAGCCTGGGCAACAAGAATGAAACTTCATCTCAAAAAAAAAAAAGAAAAGATTGTTTCCAAGATGTACAATCTCTCAAACCTCAAATTTATCAATCAGCAATTTTAGAGGAAAACTTTGTGTTAGCTTTGTTGTTGTATTAATTGTTATTATATACTTTGGAAGTAGTTCTTATATTGCACTATTATTAGATACTTAAGAGGTAAAATCCATAAAGCTCTAAAATTCTGAATCTCTTAATAGCTCTTCCTGCTGCTGATGCTTTCTGTGATTACCATGTGGGCTGTTGGATACATATTGGACTTCAATTCAGATTCTTGGCTTTTAAAAGGATGTCTTCTAGTAACACTGTTTTTTCTGACATCTTTGTTTCCAAGGTGTGTATGTTAATTTTTGCAAGGCTGGTTATTGTGTTTCTGATTTTATTTCTTATTTCTGTTGTTGGTTAGCTGGAGTCACAGATTTTTATCATGCTGTAAATATTACTTACCATATAACAGCATCCTGCGGGTGGATGGGAGGAAAGGGCTCTGGTAGCATATTATTTGGCTGAAAGCAAATTGCTCAACCCAGTAACTTGGTTGACTTGACAACTGGTGGAAAATAAATATCCTGGGTCACGTTTTAATTGTTATTTTTGGTGAATGATGGGGAGATTTTTGTAATCATTTCATAATTATTCAAGATTTTGTAATCATCTTGAAGCATTTTTGCTCATTTTTCAGAAATTGTTTCCTTTTTCTAAATTTATTTTAAGCTAGTTATTTTTGCTCTCAGTCATTTTTAGTTGAGTTAAATTGTGAGAGGTTATAAAATAGTAAATATGGTTTTATTTTTAGGACTATATTTATACATGATTATATATAGTTAATGGTTAAGAGTCAGACTGCTTGAATTCAAGTTAAGCTTTACCACATGACAGTCTGACGTTGAACAAGTTGCTATAAAATGAGGGTTAACTGTTGTGATAATGCCTGCCTCATGGTTAACACATGTAAACACATAGAACTATAGCTGACACATAGTACTCAATAATCATATCACCCCCCATCTCTTCTTCTCTCTTTCCTTTCTCAATCAAATGGCATCCAGTTCCTCAAATGAATATGGGTGTCATGCTTGGATTACTGTCATCCTCTCCTCACCTCCCATGTCCAACCCATTACCAAGTGTTCCCTACCTGCCTGTCTCCATCTCCACAACTCGCATCCTAGACCAAGTCTCCTCACTGGTCTCCTGACTTCTTATCCCCCTGGAGTTTACCCCCACTTAGCAATCAAGGGAGTCTTTTAAAAAGCAGATAAGTTCTTTCTTTTCTCCCTGCTTAAAGCGCTCTAGTAACTTTTTCTTGTACTCAGAACAAAATCCAGACTCCTTGCCTATGGGGTGTTATGTGATTCGTTCCCTCCCCAGCGACTTCCTCTCTTTCCTTTCTCCTCATTGCACTGTACCTTCTTTCTCACACATCAGGCTCATTCCCACCTGGGGCCTTGGCCCTTGCTTGGGTCTTTGTCTGAAGTGTTGTGACACCTTATCTTTTCATAGTTGGATATGTCATTCAGACCTCAGTTCAGCTGTCACCTGCTTAGTGAGGCCATTCCTGACTGATGCTGCTGCATCCCTGTTTTATTTTCTTGTAGCACTTAATCACTTTCCTGCAATGTAAAGCCCATAAAAGCAGGAAACTTGTCTCTGCTGTTAAACATTTTCATTCACTGAATGAAAGAAAAATGTAATGATGGTGATCCATAGAAAAGAATCTAAAAGGAAATACAGGGTTGCTCTTTGCAGGTTATGATTATGAGTATTCCGCTGTCTTTCTGTCGCTTGCCAGCATTCTCTGGCATAAGCATGCCCTGCTTTTGTCATAAGAGCAAATGAAGTATTAGAGCAATCTTACTACTATATCACCCAAGAGCAGGACAATTGGCTGGAAATGAATTAGAATTTAAATGTAATGTGAAAACTCAAATTTCTGAAAAATAGCAAAATGCCTAAAATTGTCTGCTATTCAGACAACTTGTAACTTAGAGATATTTATTCACTTTCCACTAATTGGATTAACTTGGGCTCTAAATAAATTTTAAGCCAAATCACCAGGGATCAGAGCCATCACTCCTTTTTCAGAGAGGAAGCAAGGGCTGGTAATATCTACTCCCCTAGGATAGGAACATTTGAGATTATGTTTGGTTATTCGTTTATTGTAGTTGAAGCCTACATTATAAAAATGGACACAATTCCAATGTGAGTCAAATGCATATGACAACTTTATTCATACATCCTTTATTTCTCATATTCCTCTATAGGGTCCCAATTTCATGGAGGAAAGCAACTGTAAACTACTATTATTACAGGGCAGTTGCTTATTGATCTGGGCTGTTAACCTGACACCTGTCAGGAGTGGACATGTAGTGGTAGCAGGCTCTTGTAAATTAGTAGTTCATTGCATTAACCTAATTGGTCAAATGCATTTTTTGCTGCAAGATCTCCGACAGACCATACCCTGGAGGTTGCAAGGGTTTCATTTGGCCTATTTTGGCAGCATGTTGAGCATCTAAAGTTTGGATTCTTTAGTTCTTCTCAAATATGAACTTACCATTATTATGGTTGTGATCCTGCTAGCTAATTTTTTTTAACCCTTCATACCTACTGTTAATCATTGTTTTTTCCTGGAATAAATTTTAAAATATATTCAGGTAAACTATATTCATGCATAAGATGACTGTAGTGAGTATTTAGTGTAAAAGACATTTTCTTTTGAAACTGCAGTATTTTGGATAAATTACATGTGAACCTCAAGTTGCCTGTGACCCAAGTGAGATTGTTAGTGTTCTGAATACTAGTATCATTTTTAGCCTTTGTGTATCTTTTTATATGAAGTGTCTACTTCTCAAGCTGATTATAGGATGAATGTGCTTAAGGTTGTGTGCATCAGTATGCTTAACAAATATCATTTTAGTCTCTGGAAGAAAGCTTGCTAAATGTAAAGGTGAATCTCAAGTATATAAATTTTTGCATTATAGTGTATTTAAAAATATATGCCAAAAAAGAAATAAAAATATATATCTCAGTAGAAATACAAAAGATTCATTGAAAACATATATTAAATTGTTGTGAATTAAATATTGTATGAGTTGGTTAGAAGAACTAGAACATACACTTCTTGAGAGTCGTTGTGCTTTAGTTTTCTCCTGTGTAAAATGGGGAGATGATGTTGCATAACTCTATTACCACATGGAAAGTGACACATAGTAAGCACTCAGTATGTGAAAGCTATTACTGTTGCTGCTGGTATTATTACTACCATTATTATTTAGGGAAATTTAGAACTAAAATTAATACAAGTCATACTAATAACTTATATTTATCTTTTTTCTTTTAGGTTCTTGGTTGGGTATAAGAACCTTGTATACTTACCAACAGCCTTTCTGCTAAGTTCTGTTTTTTGGATATTTATGACTTGGTTCATCTTATTTTTTCCTGATATCCTTTAAGCATCAATTTTGAGGCGTATCTCATTTTGCCTTTAAAAGAGTAATGTTATTGTTAGGAATTTAGGTATTGGAAAAGGCCCAGGGAATGCAACTTATATTTGCATGCATTTAATGGTTCTGGATGAAGATGTTTAATGTTGAAAATCTACTTGATTCTAAAAGTAGTCTCAGAGTACATTATGGAAACAGTAAGTATCTAGTATTTATTACTCATAGGAGGGGAACAGTAGAATGTATTATTGTTTTACTTGTACCATAATTTGTTGGATTGTCTTGAGATTCCTTCAAGGTCAGATGGTTCTCATAATTTGGTCAGCAGTTATAGTTAATTAATACATTTTCTGAGTACTAAGACGGACTGCATGAAAGGGATATTGGGGAAAATATGGCTTCCTCAGTAATGGTAAGTGTTAGTGATATTATCTAAGGCAATGATTCTCAATCCACAGTGAAAATAAATGTACTTTGCCACTCAACATATATGTAAAACAAAGACTGTACTCCTAAGATATGCTTTACTCTATGGTGTTATTTCATCCCATTTCCTTTTTAAAAAATTTTAATCATGGCCCATTTAATTCTTTCATGACCCACTAATGAATAGCAGCCTGAGATTAAAACAAAAACAAACAAAAAAAAACTCATCCAAGGAATAGGTTTATTACTTAAGGATCAGGGCCCAGGACCAAGTCCAGCTTAGGGGTGTGTTGTTCTCTTAGTGTTGGCCAAGTCCTGTCACCTAGAAATGGGGAGAGGGGTTACTTGGGCTCTAACCATTTGTGACTTCAGGTAGGTGGAAGGCATTTTCAATCTTCCCACCTCTTGCCGAACTCCCTTCTCCCCTTCCAAGGACCCTGAGAAGCCCTGATGGCCTTGCTTTGCTTATGGAGTAGGAGAAGAAGGAATGTTGTAGATAGAAATATACCTTTCAGTGTATTCATTTAAACTTCCACATTACTTCTCTTTCTGGTAATAGCATTTCCAAAAAGAAAGAACAGAATGTTTATGGGAGACATGCATAAACTGAATTCAAGAATATTTTTTCCATAGGAATAAATGTGAAATGAGATGGCCATAGGAGTTCTCAAAGTACATATGTCCACATCCATTATAGCATGTTTTTCCTTTATGCTCCTTTTTATTTCTGAGCATTATCTCTAATTTAATTTTTCAGGTTTCTTTAAGTGAATGGCACAGCATACATTGGGGCCATTTGGCTTTTTTCAAAAGATTTTATTATCTCTTCTTTGTCTCATAATTACTGATTTGGTGGCAGTTTTTTAAGCACTAGCCTTATTACCACGACTTAATGAAGGCTTGGATGATATTATTATTATGATAGAAAAATACATGATTTTATAAGTAGTCATGAGTGCATCAAATAACAGCACAGGATACAACAGAATCACTTGCAGAAGACCTAACGCTCATAAATTCTAGGGTAATTGACATGATACTGAGGAAGGAAAGATAGCTTATATTTTTGTTTACCAATCCATATGGCAGTGGAATAAAACAGTTTTAAAAATGTGTTTTTGATAAATTTTTAAAATTTGAGAAACATGTCAGATTTTGCACAAATATTGAATTATTTCAAATTTGTAGAATCAAAGTCATAAATGGTTACAGCCCAAGTAACCCCTCTCCCCATTTCTAGGTGACAGGACTTGGCCAACACTAAGAGAACAACACACCCCTAAGCTGGACTTGGTCCTGGGTCCTGATCCTTAAGTAATAAACCTATTTCTTGGATGAGTTTTTTTTGTTTGTTTTTGTTTTAATCTCAGACTGCTATTCATTAGTGGGCCGTGAAAGAGTTAAATGGGCCGTGATTAAAATTAACAAAAGAGAACTGATTTCCATAGCTAGACAGAATCTTAAGATGTTGGAATCAACAAGATGGATGATTTTATTTGCTTGTACAACCTAAAGCCCTTTGTTCTAGGCAACCATATGAACCTGCTACTTGTGAGGGCTTATAAGTCAGTAGGTGGCATACTTCACCATCAGAACAATGTTCTTCAAACTAAATTTTAAATCTTGGAACTGCCTTGTGGATGAACTGAGATGCTGCCCTGGGTTTAGGCTAGCTTTGTCTCAGGCTGCCGTCTGGATTGAATAAGGGCATCTGCTTCCGCAGATACTGGCCTATTAGGGGAAGACATTCTGGGGCACTATGGAAGAAGACAAAACGATTTTGAGTTTTAGCTCTTTTCAGACTAGTTATGCACCACTGGGGCAAGGTACATAATTTCACCAAGCCTTAGTTTTTCTGTAAATTGGAGATAACAGAAACAAGCTCATGGTGTGGCTGCAAGGATTACTATAAAGTGCTCACCACAGTCCCCATGGCAAAATTGGCATTCTATAAATATACCTAATATTTTATTATTATTATTCTTATGAATAAAATTGATGTGGAAGGCTGCATGTTTAAACTAATTTCAAGGGCAATTCTAGGTTGGCTTCTCAGATGATCAGTTTCTTTTGGTATCTTTTATAAGTTCAGCAAGTAATGTCTGGCTTGTACGAGGGGGGATTGAGTACAATAAAATAGAACCTTATTGATGAGTTTGAAGATAAAATTCAAACTCAGGAGAGAAATGGTGAATCACTGAATATTACATTTGTGATATTGGCTGTAACTAACTGAGTTAAGTTTAAGAGGGATAAATACATGTGAAGTCCCATACTGAGTTTCAGAAAATCAGTTATACAAGTGCATGTTATGGTGAGCTATGACATAGCTTCTGGTCAAGTGCAAAGGAACGAGGAGCTGTGACTAAATGCTCAGTGTGGCTAGTGATGCAGCTGTCAAGAAAGCAAGTATATTCTCACATAGTATTACAAGGATTTGAGTGTCCAAGCAAAAGACAACAGCAGCTTCTCTGTCCTCTACACTGGTGTTTGCTCTGTTTTGAATTATATCCTTTTAAAAGAGAGAATGACAAATGGGAGCATGAACAGAGGAACATGACCAGGAAAATGTTATATAAGGATGGTGTTGCTATTTATCTTGGAGGTATGATCACTGTCTTCCAATTTCAAGTGTTTGAAAGTCTATCATTTGGAAGCCAATGCACTATGTAGAATGGGCACTCAATAAAAATGTATTGAACCAATGAGGGGATAAGCTTATGTAGGTTAGATCTAAAAGACAGCTACAGTGCAGATCTAAAGGATCTAATGAATGAAAATCAGTTGGTTGAAGTTATAGAAAGGCAAATTTTAGCTCCATATTGAGAGACTTAACTGCAAAAGTGTTACCAGCTTACTGGGAAGGCTGTGTGTCTATAAACTATAGTCCACATCTGAGTGCCATAGATAAAGCATTCTTAAATTCAGGGAAGGGAGAGGATGATTCTCTCCAGGGAATCAGAAAAGATTCCAAGGAAGGAGGGAAAATATAAGTTAGGTTTTAATCGCAGTTAAGACTTGGACACCCTAAAAGTGTGGTTTTAGAAGAAAATGAGAGGAAGTAGGGGACATTTTAGGTCAGTGAACGACACAGGCAAGAGCACCAAAGCAAGGAGTGTCTTCAGCTTCTATGTGAGGTGATAGGGTGTAATTCACTTTACTTGGAGAGTGGTGATCCAATGATTCCCCTGCCATTTGTTTTGTAAGTTAATCAAAATAGGAGTCGAAAATTCAGTCAGCTCAGCATGCAGGATCATTACATTATGAAACTGAACGTATTTTTGAGAACTGAACGTATATATTTTGAGTCGTGTGTCGATCAGGATTTCATAAAGAAATTATGTGATTCTTTCACAAAGGATCTTGCCCTATGTACCTTTAATAGTGTCTTTCTGCAAACATGTATCTAATATATAGGGAAATACTTTTATTTGGAATCTCTGCATCAAGAGGGTTGTTTCTTTGAATGATTTTGTTAAAATGATCAAAGAATATTTTTCTAGATGCTCACAGGAGAGCCACAATTACACCATTAGAGATAAATTTATTTGGTCTTGAGTGTTTGTCACTTTTCAGGATGTTCCTCATAAGTTGCAACTATTCCTATCAAGTATTTAATATGAGCTTCAACTAATAAGGAAACATTAATTATTAGCCAAGTAGGAACAAATTCCAGTAGGATTAGAACATAGGAGGGGAAGAGATTTAGGGGCAGGGACATGTGTGCATAAGGAAGGTGAGATTCTTAGGTGCCAATGATGAAATTTGCTTACATCATAATTACATTATTTTTAAAGGAAGTTTGGTGTATTCCTTAACTTGGCTTTAACATTTAGCAGGAGCCCCTTTCTATTTCAGTTTCATTTTCAGCATAGTAGCCTTTCTATACTTTTTCTATAAGACTTGGGCAACTGATCCAGGCTTCACTAAGGCTTCTGAAGAAGAAAAGAAAGTGGTGAGATTTCTTTGTTACTAATATTTTTAATAGGAGGGTTTGTAAACTTTAGAAAGTTTATATGCACATATGCAGATGTGTTGCTTTTTGTTAGGGCTGCATGACATGTGGGGTGATATAGCAAAAATTAGATTTCCACTCTTAACAGTTTTTTCATTTATGTATATGAAAGTTTTAACACATATTTTTATTTTCTGTTGAAATAATACCCCACCAAGACTTTTTCAGATGTGATTCCTTTTAGGAATATGATCTCCTACTTCCTTGTAATAACATTTTCATAATGGTCATTTAGCTTACATTTCCCTACTTAATAAATGGAGAGTAACTAGTCAGTGACCAGGGAGAGTCCTTCTGCTTATTGGCTGAGGAGATGCCCCTCCTCTTCCTCAAATGTGAAGTTGTCAGATGACCTGGCATGTTTTCCGTTGCTCATGAATGTTTAGAAGTTGGAGAATGTTGTCTTTGTTACCTAAAGCCAGTGTTCCTGAAAGACCCAGCCCTTGGTGCTTGTAACTTTCAGTTTTGATGTATACTGGTGGGTTTTTCTTTTTTAATGTGTGTGTATATGTGCATATTTATTTTTCTCTAGCAGATCATAACTGGGAGATGATTGCCATTCACAGAGATGAGGTGATAGGTGGGAGTGGTGGGGTGGTATAATTTTTATGCATCCTAATTTATTAGCTGTTGGTTGAAAATGCAACCTTGAAGAGTCACATCATTTCAAGCACAGAATGATTTGGTGGCAGGTATTCCAAATTGCTTTTCTAACTACTTCAGTTTGGAGCGAGAACTGTGAGAATGGTGTATAACCGTGCATAATACATTTTCCAATAAAATGTGGTAATAGGTCAAACTTCTTGTCTTTCAGAATATCATCACTCTTGCAGAAACTGGCTCTCTGGACTTCAGAACATTTTGTACATCATGTCTTGTGAGTTTTTTCATATAATTTTTTTCCGTAGTGAGAGCAAATTCTTGGTAACGTTGCTGATGTAAGCATTTGTCAGATCTTCATGGTATATTTATACACCTTTGTTTTTACCCATTTCTAATTTTACATTCCTGTCTGAACAGCTTTCTGTCTTGAACATATGGCAGAATGATGTTTATAATCTCTTGAAGTTGTCTCTGGTTACATCTCTCTGTGAATTATCCATCGTGTGTTTTATTTGCTTTTCTCTGTCATGAAGCATATATTAGAACTAACGTCAAATCAGAGGCTCATAATGACCTTAGAAACCACTTAGTGAAACCTCTCATTTTGCAATTGAGGAATCAAGGGAGGAAGTAAATTCTCCCAAATTATTGGTGGTGCTAAAAATGGAACTTGGGTTTCCTTCCCTTGGTTGAGTGCTTATTTTGCTCTGTGGTACTGCCTCATTTCTGCTTAGCCAGTGTGAACAGGTTCTGGAATTCAGATCCCACTTAGTGACGTCCTAATCAAAGTAGACATATGGAAGTAAATACTAATAAGGCATTCCATAGCCTCTGTGTGAATTGATGGTCTATTTAGGATTTGTGCCAATGCCTCTGTGACCTAAAGTTAAAATTTTGCTTGTGATTTGTTACCACTTTGAGACACTGGTTTTTGCTTAGGCCTCTCTTAATTGCCCACTTAGATAAGGAAGCCATTAAGGTCACTCCACTGCCATGTATGCAACTCCTGTGTGGCTCGATATGATCAACACTGCCTGTGGACTGGACGGTGCATAGGTGAGAGATTTAATTTTTCAATTACTACTGTGAAGTTAAGCATATGTTTAGTTATGACTCACAGAAAAAGTGGAAGGGCATCCTAGGGCTCCATTTTCAATATTCTAGTATTCCAATAGCAATGAGCCCATGCATCGTTATTACGCTACAGGTAACATAATATTTGCACATGCATCATTCTGTTTAGTAGCCACAGGCCTGTGAAGTAGACAGAAAAAGTATTATCTCCATATTACTTGTAAAAATGCTAGATCAGAGAAGTTAAAACACTTAACTGACAGTGACACAACTAGTAATACATAAGCCTAGGTCTCCTGATTCCAGTGGGTGTTGTTCCTTCTGCCGGGTTTTGCTGCTCCAGGAGAAGGTCAGACCATGATGTAGTAGCGGAGGAGTATTTGTGTCATTAGCATTGAAATGCTCCCATCTCCAGCATTGAGAAGGCAGCGCATGCAAGAGAAGACTTAGTTGCCTTGTCCTTCCCGCTTTCTTCCCTTCTGTAGAAGTTTCTCAGATTGTGGGTTGCCACTCTTTGCATGTCCAGTAGCAACATGTAAATTTGTTGCTGCTCCTCAGTTTCGTTTTCTGTGTTCCCCCTGATTAAGTCAATCCTTGATATTCAGAGGTGGTGCTTTTACAAACATGTTACATGGAAGGAGGAAAGATACCGGGTATGATTTGTCCAAAATCCCGCCTGGTTCCCTTACTTCTGTCACAGGATAGGACAGCCTAGAAAAGTGTTTGCTTAGTTAACTTTATTCTATTCCAGAAGTTGTACTTTTACAAACATGTTGCATGGAAGGAAGAAAGAGACAGGGTGTGATTTGTCCAAATTCCTGCCTGCTTCTCTTCCTTCCATCACAGAATAGGCCAGCCTAGAGCAGTGTTTGCTTAGTTAACTTTATTCTAGTCCAAAAAAGTATCTTCTTTTAAGTAAGCAATTAATAAATATTAGTTCAGTTAACATGGACAATTGACTGTGACATATCAGAAATGTGTGGTTTGATTTAATGGTACTTAAAAGGAAAGCAACAGCTTTATTTCTGTTTTACTTTGGTGAAGACTTTTGACAGGAAAGTGGTTAAGGAGGTCTTATGTTGAAAATCAGAAGAAACGAAAATATTAAGTATGTTTTTTTTCTTTTTTCTTGAGGTTTTGGCAACCATCACTATTACATATTCTTCTTGTTTTTCCTTTCCATGGTATGTGGCTGGATTATATATGGATCTTTCGTCTGTAAGTGTAAATTTTTCTTACAACAAGCACATACATCTACACCCATTTCTACTTTTCCTTGTAAACTCTTGTATATCACATTCTGGCTGGGTGACTATAAACCATACTCCTAATAAAAACAAAGCAAATTCCTCTAAGACTCCCTCAGCATTGGGAACCTGCAAGAAATACAATATGAGGTTAGTTCTCAGTACTTTAGGAAAAAAATGTGATAAATTTGAAAAGTAGTCAAAAATAGAAATTCATTTAAGGCAAGTGCAGATTTGCTCCCCAGTGAAGAAGGAAAGTCAGCTGCTGAAGTACAAAGCTGGAGGTGATAACTGAATAAAACAGGAAAAAAAAAAAAGGTCAGTGGTAGAGAGGTTGGGGGATAGTTGTCCAGTCATTAAGGAACAAACCTCTGAAAGCCCATGCCATTTGGTAAGTATCAAGTTGAAACTGAGAACTGATGGTGGGAATACTAACAGTTAAAAGGTTGGAAATAGTAACTTGAAAGAAAACATGAGATCACTTATTCTGCGGCCCTGAGGAAGGAAAAAAGCTTTCAGTAGCGGTTTAAAAGAGTATATAGGGGTCTCACATAGGGAATGACAGCCAGCTGTTCTGAGGTGGTTGACTAAGAAGGACAGGGTTTAAATTGAAGCAAGAAAGATTTTGGCTATGTCTTAAGAATTGCATGATTATGGTTTTCAGACCTTGGAAATAGATTACCTAACTGGAAAAACCTATAGTGCTTGTAGTTTATTTATTTGGACTTTAACTGTTTATTATTTATTTATTTTAAGGCTTTTGGAGAATTGGGCTCTAAACACAGAGGCTTCACTTCCATCCACCCTCCTGTTACATTCTTGGTCAAATCTTAGACTTTACCAGTAGGGTACTAGTTTGTTGCTTGAGCTGAAGTCTGGAGTAATTCTGAAAGACATTAAGAACGTTATTTTCCCCTTAGCATCCTGAGCCCAATACACATACACATTTTTCCTCTCTTTCTCTCTTCTGTGTCTCTCTGTCTCTTTAGTTTAAAATTTTTGTTAGTTTTCAAAAGGCAATTCTTTGTACACTTGCCCCCCAGGCTCCCAGTTTCCCTTCCTAGAAATATCAAGTATTACAAATTTTGTTTTGTTTGGGGTTTCATTTTTAGAGATTATTAACTAGTATCTATGTGTAATGAGTTATTTTTTGCCCTGCCATAGGCATGGAGGGCTTCAGTTACCTTGTCAGACCCTTTCCTACCTGACGCCTTGGGTGTCTTTGATCACTAGGCAATGCTTTTATAGCTAAATGTGACTGTCACCATTTTAAATAGGGCTAATAGTCAGAAGGTTGTAATCTCTGAGCTCAGTTCTTGTCAAAAAGGCCACCAGTAACCCTGAGCATTCTATTTTTATTTTAATTAATTTTAATGTTATTTGTTTGTTTTTTGCTTATTTATTAATGTATTTTTTGAGACAGGGTCTCACTCTGTCGCCCAGACTGGAATGCAGCGGCACCATCATGGCTCACTGCAGCCGTAGCTTTTTGTGCTTAAGTGATCCTCCTGCCTTGGCCTCCCAAATAGCTGAGACTACAGGTGCCTGTCACCGTACCCAGTTAATTTTTAAATTTTTTGTAGAGCTGGCATCTTCACCTTGTTGCCCAGGCTGGTTTCAAGCTCCAGGCCTCAAGTGATTCTCCTGCCTCAGCTTCCCAAAGTGAAGTACTGCACCTGGCCAGCATTCGATTTTTAAAACTTCTTAGATTATGTCTTATGGTGTAAAAAGTAAAAGAGTTTTTGACAGCGCTTGGTTCGATTGAGAAAGCTGCCTTTCAAGGCCTGACAGTAAAGCATATTCCTGGAAAACCTTTGTAAGTTGGCACATAGACCAACTTGTCTCTTGGACTGGATCCTATGGGAGAGGAGCCAGAGTTTACACCACTCCTGCCTCTCTCCTCTTCTCTCTCTTCACTAAAAATAGTCACCTTTGTTTGGCATCTATGACCAGCATAAGACTGTATTGATAAGGACAGAAGCGATTTTCCATCACATTCAGTCTTTCCAGGTTAGTTTTTTTATTACACATGTTGATTCTTCCCTCCTCTTTGTCTTTTTTCTCTGGCTCTGAACCAATTTTCATATTACATTTTGTTTCATAAGAACAGTCCCACCTTATATTCACTTACAACTGTATAAACTAGCTGAGTGTATTTTCTTACCTTTATTCCATTTATATTCCAGCAATATTTCTTTACACTGAATGAGGGCATTGTGTCATTTATTATTATTTCACAGACAAAACATGAACTTGTGCTCCGTTTCTCTAATGAGGCCTCACTGTCATCCCACCTCCCTTGTTTACCATTAATGCTGTATTACTAGAGCCCTGCTCTATACTCTCCTTCTCATGTGATCCAATAGCTGCTACTTCTGTACAGCCTCCATCCATTTCATCTTTTGTAAGGTCTGTTTACAAGGTGGACAGTAAGTGACTCCAAAAGTGTCAGCATCCTACAAGTTACAGAAAGAAAGATTGTAGATTACCATCAGGAAGAACTCTGTAACTGTCAGAGCCATCTAAAGATGAAAACGATTGACCTGGAATGATGTGAGTTCCCTACCATTAGCCACTGGCCAGCTGATAAGAATGTATTAGCACAAATTAAAGTGTTACATTGCATAAGATAATGTACGTGACAACTTGCTGTCGTATCTTTGATATTAAATCTGAAAACCAGTATTCTGAAAACTTCAGTGTGAGATCATGCTGTATTATCAAAAGAATTCCCAGAAGGGAGCAGTAGAAATCCATAAACTGAAAGAAAATAGATATTCTTTCCCAATCAACAGCTGTTTTCTCCACCTACTGTTGGAAATTATATTGTTTTTTGTGATATCAGGTGCATGGGATGCATCTTTCTTTGCCGTCCTAATGAGACGCTCTAGAGAGAGTGTAATTTGCCTTAATTTGTACCTTGATTGCTACTCTGTGATGATTGCTCTTAGAATGCTTCTGGCATATATTCATGAAAGATGGTTGGGAATCAGAGACTTAAAGAGAAAAGAAAAGTAGATTTTCAGGATTTAAATGGACAGTTGACGGGAAAGTCATAGACTCATTTTCTTCCTGTCCCTGGAGTTCTTCAGAGCAGCATTGGGAAAATGTCCAAAACTGTTTATCAAATTGTCAGAGGCGTTTATGAAACCTCAAGGTGCAAATCGACAGAATTATCTTTTAAAAATAATTCACCCTTTATGCATGGCCAGGGTGCCTGTAAAAGTGATTGGATTTACATAACCTTGAAGATCCGTTCCCTTGTTTCTGCTGCTTCCTGTGTGTATTTCTCCTTAGTGCTGCTCCTAGCTACATGGGTTAAGAGGTTAATATGAAAGGCCATAGTAAAGTTCTTTAATTGGCACACCTGGGGAGAAACTGAGCTGTGACCATCTGAATCTTGCTCTATATTCTTTTCCCAGGTGTATCTGTCTTGTGAGTCCCTTCATCTGGCCTTTCTTCCTCTGCAGATTTAGTTATGGTGTCAGTGCAGAAGTATACCCATGCCCAGCTCCCTGCATGCTATTAGATTGTATTCTGATGATATCTAGGTGCTTGTGGGATATCTTGTGCCCACAGCAATGGCCTGTTCATCTGAATGCTTAATAAGAGTTTATATTCAGTCCTGTAATAGACCCATAGTTGCTATAAACATGAATAAGGTAGGGAATGTTCTAAACAAATAATTAACTTCAGGCTAGTATATCTTATGCTGAATGCTGATTTTAGTAAAGATTTTATGGACGCTTTTTGCTTTATTCCTTCACTGTTAACTACTTATACAGTGTTATCATAGCCTCAATTAACATTGAGCCACCATTTTGTCATCTTTAGTTTTTGAGCTGTCATGTGGAAAATGAAATCCTAAAATTGAATCATGATCTGTGCCATACTTTCTCTTTTCCCTATATAGAACTGCAGTGATTTTATCTTCTTGGAGACTGATAAGTAGTTTATTGCCTTTTTTTTTTTTTTTTTTTTTTTTTGGTGAATTCACAGATTGGTCCAGTCATTGTGCCACAACATTCAAAGAAGATGGATTATGGACTTACCTCAATCAGATTGTGGCCTGTTCCCCTTGGGTTTTATATATCTTGATGCTAGCAACTTTCCATTTCTCATGGTCAACATTTTTATTATTAAATCAACTCTTTCAGGTATTTATTTCTCTTCTTATAATGGCTTTGAGTAAAATTTCTAAAACTTGTAGTGAGACAGACTTGAATTTAAAATCAGAAGATGCACATTCTGTTTTTACCTCTGTCACTGACTCTGTGGGTCTAGCCATGTCATTTAACCACACTTGAATTTCAGGTATTTTGTCTGTAAAATGAGGATAATAACGCCTGTCTACTACATTAAACCACAAGATGGTTTAAAGGTTAGCATAATAAATTATTAGAGTATGACCTAGGAGTTACCTAATCTGACCTCTTTATTTTACAGATAGAAGTACAGAAAGGTAAATTGAATTGCTCAAGGTCACCCAGTGTGTGGCAAAATCAGAACTGGAAACTTAGGTCTTCTGACAGTCCCATTCAAGGGCTTTTTCCATTGTACAGTTAAATTATATGTTGTGTGTAAGCATAGTATAAACTGTAAACCATCATGCAAACGTCAGATGATTGTTTTCCCTCAGTTTTTCCAGCGCTGTTTGTTACCCTTATTACTATGCAGTGTTTAAATGGATGAGAGTGGTAAGAAATGAAAAATACATCACTAACCAGTGGTCATAGTAATTACATTTTCAGAGAAGGCCATGGCCATTAGAAAGTTCAAGCTCCAGGGCAGTAGTCACCTTCAGCTTTCTCCAAAGCTTTAGTCCCTTCCCTGCTGGCTTCCATCCCCTATGAGCCTAACCTAATTCTCATTATTGCTGTGTCCTGCCCATGTGGAATGGGCAGCAGGTGGTCATCAGTCTGAATCAATTACTGTAAGACCTCAGATAATTAGAGCATTACTCAACCAAAGCAAAGTGTATTCCACTTTTATGGGAAAGTAATCATTCTCAAAATAATAATAATTTTAATAATAACAAGAAGAGAAGGAGGAAGGGAGGGAAAAAGAAAGAAATTAAAGAGAAAAAAGAAAATGTTTAGGGATGAAATTGAGTTAATAATATTGACTAAACTGAGGTTTCTGAACATTCCTCTCACTCTCCTATCACTCTGACTTCAATAGACTCCAGCAGCAAGAATAGATACTAGCATCTGTCATTATTAGTATTATCATTTATAATACCTACTATTTATAATGCTTTGAGACATTGTTTCTAATTATCTTTCTTTTTTTCTGGAATCTTAGAATAAGTACAAGTATATGAGATGATAATATCCTTAATTTTTTAGAAAAAGGTCAATAAGGCAAAAAATGGACTCAAAGTTTCAGATAGTTTTCAAAAGGAAGAATTCAGAACAAAGCTGTTTTCTTAATGAACAAAACAATCCAGTTCTTTGAAAACGTTCATTTCCTGAGTGCTCTGGGTAGTCGTGGCTTTGACTGTAGCAAGTCAAGATGAGTGTCTAGGTTATTGGTTAGGAGCATGGGCTTTATTCTCACACTGACCAAGGAGTCAGTCCCAGCTCTCCCACTCTAAGCTGTGTGGCTTTGAATCAGTTACTTCATCTCTCTAATCCTCTGCATTAGGTATTTGATTTTATTTACTTATTTATTTATTTATTTTTTGAGACAGAGTTTCGCTCTTTCACCCATGCTGAAGTGCAGTGGCGGGATCTCGGCTCACTGCAACCTCCGCCTTCCCGTTTCAAGTGATTCTCCTGCCTTAGCCTCCCAAGTAGCTGGGATTACAGGTGCCCACCTCTACGCCCAGCTAATTTTTGTATTTTTAGTGGAGACGGGGTTTCACCACGTTGGCCAGGCTGCTCTCGAACTCCTGACCTCGTGATCCACCCACCTCGGCCTGCCAAAGTGCTGGGATTACAGGCGTGAGCCACCGCGCCCTGCCGCAGTTAGGTATTTTAAATAGATTATCTCAAATCCTTAAAATAATATGATGAGAGTGGTATGATGAGCTGCTTTACAGATAAGGAACTTGAGGTTTAAATGAGATAACTCTGTGAGTAGTTATGGTTTTTAATGATTTAAGAATTTTTAAGTTACCTTAATTCTCAGTCTTCCCCATGTTTTTGGAATTAAATGTTCTTTACTTCTGATTAACTTTCTCTTTGGCCCTTTTCAAGGAGATACTAAGGAGAACACACAAATTGAGATAATTGCACTGATACTGATCTTATGTTGTTTTATTTATCTAAAAGTTGCACACTGAATGTGTGCAACCTTCCACCCTTCTTTTTCAGATTGCCTTTCTGGGCCTGACCTCCCATGAGAGAATCAGCCTGCAGAAGCAGAGCAAGCATATGAAACAGACGTTGTCCCTCAGGAAGACACCATACAAGTAAGCGAGACCTGTTTTGGACGCTGAGTCCTGTGGAAGATCCCTAGTCACCGGTTTCCTAAGCTGGTGCCACTACCCATGGCCATGCTGCTGTTCTGTAATTTGCCATCTAGTACAGCTGACCCCCCTTTTCTTAGAGAAGCTTTAGTGATGGGGTGAGTGGTAAAGTCGTGAGCCCCATGGTGGTAAGAATTCGAGAGTTAGTTTACTGGACACAGCACAAATAGTAAGTGACTTTGAAGTTTTGCCAAGGTGGGGAATCTCTCCAGTCAAGCCACATGGTCACAAGGTTGTTTGTTGCTGGCGTGGAGTTGATGTGAGATAATTAAGTGTATGGCTGAGAGAGCCAGCCACAGGGTGCTCTGTAGAGAGCGTTCACTTGTGTGCTTTGCCAGGATTTTCAGCCTGGCTTTCTATCACCACTAATTCTTCTAGCCCTATGTTGAATGTGCCCACTTGTACCAGGGAGAAGCCAATTTTTCAGATTTGGATTTGTTCCCCCTGGAGCATTTGGTTGTATAAAACACGTTTTCAGTTGAAAATGGGAGTATGTATAGAAAGACCTTCGTCTTATGATATGAAAGATTGGGCTTTGAAGCTTATCTCCCTGCCACTTATGGCAGGGTCTTGGAAACTGGGAGTGCTGCAGAGGTGACCCAGAGCCCTCTGGGGATTTGAATGCTTGCTGCATATCTCATGAGCAGTCTATTTTAAAGCATGCTGTTGGTACAAGATGAAACTGTTAGGCTGTTAGACAAGGGGATCAGAGACTGGGATATAACTACAATGTGTATTTAGGAGAGGAGAGAAATTGACTTAACTGGGAAGAGATGGCTAAAGCAATGGCGAGTGGAAAGGAGCATAAACTTGTGATGATTGTTTCACATTGACAGTGATAATAAAATCCCTTTCTTTGTAGTTAAACCAGAGGAATAAATGTTTACTCCACTAAACTATGGAAGCCTGTGATAGAGTTGGAATTTGAAGCTGAGCCTTGAGAGATGTGGGGCAGGGCACAATGGAGTTGGGAGGGAGGAAGGGCATTCCAAGCCCTAGAGAAGAGTCTGAATAGAGGGACACATGAGAGCACTAGAGCACGTTTGCTGAGTGATGGCAGCATCAACTAGAGGAACTCAAGGGAAAACCTGAGTCCCGCCCAAACCAAAGATTTTACTTGTTTTCCTCCCCTAAGTTACTTTTACTCAGTACAGTAGTCACCCTTTCTCATGAGGGATATGTTCTAAGAACCTCAATGGATGCCTGAAACTGCAGATAGTACTGAACTCGGTATATACCGTGTTATTTCAGTCTGATAACCCAACAGGCAGGTAGTGTAGACAGAGTGGAAACACCAGACAAAGGGATGATTTATGTCTCAGGCAGACAGAGCTGGATGGCGTGAGATTTCATCATGCTCCTCAGAACGGCATGCAATTTAAAGCTTATTAATTGTTTATTTCTGGAATTTTTCATTTTAATATTTTTGGGCTGCTGTTGACGACAGGTAACTGAAACTGAAACCAAGGGGAAGGGGACACTACTCTAACTAGCTTTTGAACCAGGCCCTATACATTTCTAGCATGCGTCCCCACTGCCAACCCATCAACTCCACATAGCCTTCTTCCCAGGAAGTTGCCCTCTGAGTAGTGTTGGTCCTTTACTGGCAGCAATGCCATCATCCCCATGCAGAACACAATCTTCTAAACAGCAACGCAGTCATCCTCATGGACAGGTGTGTTTTGATGTGTGTAAGGGATTGGGTTAGGCACTTAAAAGATAGAGCATATGCGTAAAAATGAGCATTTCTCATAACTGGAATAGATAGTGGTACTTCCGAAATTTAATGGAGAAAAAATGATGCCTAAGACAGTGCAGTCAGGAAAGCTCCAGTGGAAATGTGGATATTGGCCTGGGCCTTGAGAACTGGTAGGACTTGAAAGGATAAGGGGGTTCCTGAGCTAAGTGTAGAGCAGTGTGCGTTCCAGGCCCACACATCTGTGATCATGGGAAAAACAGAGCCAGAGTAGCTGGAGCAGGAGATTTATAAAGATGCACAGAGGAGCTAGAACTAGAGGGATACATTGTATAGAGCCTTGAATACAAAGAGGAGGAATGTTTATTTGAGCCTCTAGGCAGAGGAGTATCTTTAAAGGGTTTCGATTGGGAGGTGAGGGGCTATGACTATATCAGGGTTTTTGGAGGACAACAGTCTGCAATATGCAAGATGAATTAAAAGGAATTGAGACAGAGAATTCATTTAGAGAGTTACTTATAAGGTTTAGGGAGGCCGGGCGCGGTGGCTCATGCCTGTAATCCCAGCACTTTGGGAGGCTGAGGTGGGCGGATCATGAGGTCAGGAGTTTGAGACCATCCTGGCTAACACGGTGAAACCCCGTCTCTACTAAAAAAAATACAAAAAATTAGCCGGGCGTGGTGGTGGGCGCCTATAGTCCCAGCTACTCAGGAGGCTGAGGCAGGAGAATGGCGTGAACCAGGGAGGTGGAGCTTGCAGTGAGCCGAGATCACGCCACTGCACTCCAGCCTGGGCGACAGAGCGAGACTCCATCTCAAAAAAAAAAAAAAAAGTTTAGGGAAAATCCCATCTGGTTGATTACAGTTGTTCTGGCCTATGTGGCCTTTGAGGTAATCAAGGTCTGAATTAGGGAAGTAGGAATAGAAAGAAAGAAACTTATTGATGTCAGTGGCCAATCCATTAAGTGGGGAATCCAAAATGAAGTGATGATGAAAAACCCAATTAAGTGGCTGAGCGAGCAGAAGCCAGGAAATCTCCAAATACAGATTCAGGTCCAGAAATAGGCTTCAGTTTTAAGGTACCAGAAGCCCAGGAACTATTTGATCTACCCCATCTACCCCTGGATTTCTGCAAGATGTTCAAAGGACCTTGCATATTATAGATTCTCCATAAATGTTTGTCAAGCTACACAGGAAATATAGTAAGACATGTTCTCTTTTTTTTTTCTTGGCAGTCTTGGATTCATGCAGAACCTGGCAGATTTCTTTCAGTGTGGCTGCTTTGGCTTGGTGAAGCCCTGTGTGGTAGATTGGACATCACAGTACACCATGGTCTTTCACCCAGCCAGGGAGAAGGTTCTTCGCTCAGTATGAAGAAAAGCAACCCAAAACTCTCAATCTGATTTGTTTTTGTTTATGTCAATGCCCTGTAGTTTGAAAGTGAAGATTTAGAGTTCACCTAAGTCCAAAGGAAAACACGTGGTTTTTAAAGCCATTAGGTAAAAAAAGTTCTCAATAAAGGCATTACAATTTTTTAGGTTTAGAAAGATGGACTTTTCTGATAAATCTTGGCAGACATCTAAAAAAAAAAACCATATTTTTCACAAGAAAATGCAAGTTACTTTTTTTGGAAATAATACCCACTGATTATGGATAAAATGGAATATTTTCAGATACTATATTGGCTGTTTCAAAATAGTACTATTCTTTAAACTTGTCATTTTTGCTAAGTTATTTGTCTTTGTTGTATCTGTAAATATGTAAAAAATGTTTAAATAGATGTACCTGTTTTGCTTTCACACTTAATAAAAATTTTTTTTTTGTAGTTGAGACTTGGTTTCTGACACTTAACACTTCTAGAGTCTTAAATTAAGATGTACATAGGACACAAATTAGTTCACAATTCCAGGAATGAGTTGAGATTATGATTAATACCAGTAAGCACGATTTAATATGGTTTTTCATCTTACTTAGAAAATAGAACATAGAAAGTCTTAAATATTAATTACAACTTTACTTAGTACCCTCAAAATATTAGACTGGTATGACTATAATTACTAATTTCCCTTGTTCTACAGGAAATGCTAATTCAACTTTAGTATAGTATTTATACACCCCTGGGCATGGCACCTTCCTGCTGAGCAACCTCCCTTGGGTTCCTGTTGCTCTTGGGGTAAAAGCAAAAATTCTCATTGTGACCTACAAAGCCTTGAAGCATATAATCCTGTTTTGTTTAGCAGTGTCAGTGGAGCATGTTGTACTCTAATCATGTGGCCTTTCATTGCAAGGATCCGTTCTTTCTTCTACCAGAGATAAGAGATGCAGATAAGGAAACTAAAGCCAAAGAAGTTTTTATCTTCTCCAGGGTCACAGAGATACCAAATGGGGCTGCCACTCTACAGTCACAGTCACCTAGAATATCACGTGACACATAGTATTTGTTCAAAAAATATTAGAATTTGTTGAACCAATTTCAGGGTTTTAAGCAAGAGATGATGCTATCAGAATTGTGTTTGAAGACTGTGCTTCTCAATTGGAGTACAGAAGAGCTTTTTCAAGGTATATTCTCTTTCTCCCTTCTTCTCTCACCAACTCCTACCAAGTTAGTATTGTGGTCCAAATGGTCCAGAGACATTAGATCAGAGTCACAGGGCCAGGGTGGGTGTCTAGGGCTCACAGTTTAAAATTCAGTTTCTCCATCTCAGACCTTTCAAATCAGTCTCTGGGGAGAGAGTGCTGGAATCCTAATGATTCTTACATATGCATACTACTGTTTGAGAATCATTTACTTAAGGAACCTTACCTTCTCCATTCTATACATTGTGAAACGTTTAAGCTTGAGAATCACTGCTTAATAGGTATGCAGTTGTAGTGGTAAAGAGACCAGATTCTAGGGACCCTGGGTATGAATCTATGACCTACTAATTACTGCATAAGTTACTTTTAATCCCTTTGGGCAAATGACATAAATCTCTAGAAACTCAGTTTCCTCATTTGGATTATGTAGATAATAATAGTAAACAATTTGAAATGTCATTATGAGAATTAAATGTGTTAATGTTTAAAAGTGCTTAGAATTGTACTTGGCATATAGTAAATGTTCAATAAATGCTGGCTATTAATTGAGAAGTCTAACAGAAAACTGATTACCAGAAAGATAAGCTAGAGGTAGAGAAATGCACCAAATCCAGCCTTCTGTGCTCTGTGTTGTATGTTCTAGGGCTAGAATTCTGCAAGCTACAGTCTCCCTGCCAGATGACTTCCTGTTAAAGTCGGCAGTAGACTGCAAGGAGGAGCAGAAAAGGCACTTATTCCATTCTTCTTGCCAGCTCTTCCTCTCAGTGTTGCTCCAATGATGGCCCTTTGCCCTGCAATGACATTTTGGAACCAATGTCTAACTTTTCTTCTTCCCAAAACCTACTTCATTGTGCCCCATTAGAAGTACTAGCAATAACCAGGCAGGGCTCTCTCCTTTGACATCTGACTTCTGCCCCGGGATACTTCTTCTCTGGGCATCTGAATTATGATAACCCATCTCTTCTCTTAGTTTCCCTATTCCCAGGAGTGATAGCTGCCTCTAGCAATTACTATCTCTATGTTAAATCAGTGTGTTCCCTTGTTACTTTTTCAAAAATAATAGCACCTGTTTAGCTAATTCCCTCTACTATATTCTCTTTATTAAAATAACTAGTGTGGTTTCTGTTTTTCTGGTGAAACTTGACAGATACAGAATATTAGAAATAAGCTGTTAATGATGGTCTAGGCAAGAGGTAATGAAGGCCTGAAGCAAGATGATGACAGTGGCACAGAGGAGACCCAGCAGGCCCAGATCACAGAGTGGATGCGGGAAGAAAAAGAGGAGTCAAAGATGGCTTTGAAATGTTGAACCCAATGAATGAGAGGTTGAAGATGCTACTCTGAGAAATAAGGAACACAGTGTGGGGAGACTAGGTGATGAGTTTGGTGGCTGGGATCTACTGAGTTTGAGGTACTTGCAGGCTATCCAGTGGGAAAGTCTAGAAGGCAACTGGAAAGAGGCCAGGGCATGGATGGGAATCACCTGCATAGAAGGATAAGATTGTCACAGGGGAGAGGTAGAAAGTAGATGAAAATGGAGAGTCACCTTCCTCAAAGGGAAAGATGAATGCTAAAAAGATACCAAAGATGACATCTAATGCGAACAAACAGACTAAAAAGTGTGAGAGGAAGGTGAAGGGCAGGAGCAAAAGCTTATGGAATATGGATTTAGGGAGCTGGAGAAGGAAGAAGTAACTAAAAGGAGATCGAGTAGGAGGACAAGAAAGTAGTGTCAGCCAGACACAGTGCCACTCCTGTAATCCTAGCACTTTGGGAGGCCGAGGTGGGCAGATCACCTGAGGTCGGGAGTTTGAGACCAGCCTGACCAACGTGGAGAAACCCCATCTCTACTAAAAATACAAAATGAGCTGGGTGTGGTGGCACATTCCCGTAATCCCAGCTACTCGGGAGGCTGAGGCAGGAGAATCGCTTGAACCTGGGAGGTGGAGGTTGCGGTGAGCCGAGATTGTGTCACTGCACTCCAGCCTGGGCAATAAGAGGGAAACTCCACCTCAAAATAATAATAATAATAATAATAGTGTCATAGAATCAAGAGAGGATTCATTTCAGAGAGGAAGCAGTCAGTTGGCAGGAACTAAGGAGCAGCTTGAGCAGAAGTTGAGAATAGCTGATGAAAGACAAAAGAGTTTGTGATTAAGAGGTTATTAGTAGGGCCAGGCGCAGTGGGGATTGGCAAATCACTTTAGGCCGGGAGTTCGAGACCAGGCTGGCCAACATGGGGGAAACCCCATCTCTACTAAAAATACAGAAATTAGCCAGGCATGGTGGTACACGCCTGTAATCCCAGCTACTCAGGAAGCTGAAGCAAGAGAATCGCTTGAACCCAGGAGGCAGAGGTTGCAGTGAGCTGAGATAGTGCCATTGCACTCTAGCCTGTGCAACAGAGAGAGAGACTCCATCTCAAAAAAAAAAAAAGAGGTTATTAGTGGCCTCAGTTATTAGTGGTGATTGAGGATGGAGAGTAGAGGCAAGGAAGACTAAAGAGTCTAAAAGACTAAGGGCTAAGTGGAATCTAGTCTTACAGCTTGGCTCTGAAAGGAGAGAGGAGACGGCAGTAGCTTGTGGCATAATACCAAGGTTTAGTCTTTGTTTTATTTTAAATCCAAGACAAACCCAATCATGTTTTTCAGGGCCAGGGGAATGAGACTGTTATGCTATTTTGCCATAACTTTATTCCTTTCTTCAAATATGTATATAGCCACATTGGAGACAACAAATTTGAATCTCTTTCACAAATATCAGGCAAAATCTTGATCATGCCCCCTGTGACTTAGGATGGACGCTGGCACCATGAGTGGAATCACTTGGATGTAGCACAGTCTATATTTCAGGTGTGTAGTAGTCATGGGAGCTCATGCAATAATAAATATCCTCCCAATCTCAGTGGCTTCACACAATGTTTCTTTCTCATGTCATGGTCTGTTTAGCTGTTAGCAGGTGTTCTTCCATGCAGTGACTCAAGCTGCTTCCCATCTAGTGGCTCCACCATTCCTAGGGCCTCAGTATCCACTGAACTTCTGCATCCAGACATATGGAAAGAATGGAGACTCTCCTGAAAGGTCATGGAGGCCAGGACTTCATTGGGCAAACTCAGTCATGTGTCTCAGTGAACAGCAAGGGAGCCTGGGAAATGTAGTGGAACAGCATGCCCAAGAAGTGGAGGGGAAATACAACTATTGCTGAACCACAATAAGCTTCTTCCTTTGTTTTGTTTTTTTCTGAACTCATTCAGTCCAGTATGTAATAAACTTTTAGATTCTAGCAGAATTTGCATTTAGCCTGGCCTATACTCTCCCCTATTTCATTCACTCAACAAATGTTTATTAGGTGTCTTCTATGTGTCAAGCACTGTGAATGGCTTGACATGTCACATTCTTACAAGGAGGCAAATAGGAATTCAGAATTTCAATACGATGACATAAGTGCTATGCTAATTACATACCGGCTATGGGAGTACAGAGGTAGATTAATTCTGCCCAGGTAGTTCAGGAACAATTTGCAGAGGAGATGGCATTTGACCTGTGACTTGCTTAACAGGAGTTCACCAGGATAAGAAGTTGGATTAGTGGGTAGAGATGGGGGGAGGTTCCCATCTTCCAGGAATTCTAGGCAGAAGGAACAGCATTAGCAAAGACATGATGGGGTGAGGGTTCTGGGCATGTTTGGAAAGCTCCGAGTCTTTGAGTGTAGCTGGAACTTGTCTGGAAGAGATTGTCTAAAGCTAAGTTGAAGGTGTAAGGCCAAGGCCAATTTGTGAAAGTCTTTATGTGATACACTGTTATGGGCTGAACTGTGTCTCTGCAAAATTTATTTGTTGAAATCCTAACCCCCAGTACCTCAGAATGTGACGGCTGCATGTGTAGATAGGGCCTTGAAAAAGGTAATTAAGTTACAGTGAGGTCATTCAGGTGGTCCCTAATCCAATATGACTGGTGTCCTTCTAAGAAGTGGAGATTAGAACACAGACACCCACAGAGCAAAAACCATGTGAAGACAAAGGGAGAAGACAGCCATCTCCAAGCCAATGAGAGAGGTGTCAGAAGAAACTAACACTGCTGACACCTTGATCTCAGACTTCAGCCTCCAGAAATGTGAGACGATACGTTTCTATTAAGTCACTCAGTCTGTGGTACTTTCTTATGGCAACTCTAACAGACTATTACACATCCTAAAAAGAGGGATGGAGGGGATGTATTCTAGAGACATTTGGAGTCAGAATCCAGGAGACTTGAGAAGTGAGGCAAGGTCAGGTGAGGAAGAGAGCAAAGCTAAGGATGGCTAAAGTTTTTAGCTTCAGATTTCCTGGGTAGATGGACGGTGGGGTGAGTCACTGTGAAATGCAGCAGAGGAGGAGGCGGTTGCATTGTCCTGTGGTCATTTCTCAAATATGTGTTACCCCTCAGCAAACCTGGAAATCCCATGCATAGTGCCAAGATCGTGTACTGCTTTTAAAGCTCATGTAGGGCCTTGTCCAAGACACTACATAAACAGCACTGAATAGATGCTCATTTCAAAGAAAGCCTTTCCCAGGGGACTTGGAGGGTGGAAAAACCCATGGTTTAGCCAAGTATTTTATAGTTCTTATCACTAGATTTTCACTTGTTTCATGTATTCCAGATAATTCAGAATTGCACAGTGCTGGGGGAAGTGCTGTGGTTGTTAAAAGCAGAAGCCCAAGAAGTGCTTGAGCTGCTGAAACTTGCTGAAGAGGGAGAGAAAGACATTTCTAATTGGCTGCATTTCATTTGCAAGGCTGGCAAATTTGACGTAGAAGTCTTAAGAAAATTGCTAAACCCCAGGGAATTGTCCTAGAATAAAAGAAAATCATCCTCATGTCATTTATAATACAGAGGCAAATGCCACGCTTTGTTGTCATTTCTGAGTTTTCACGAGATGTGTAACATTACAAAGTCCCACGATAGGACAAAAGGATCAACTCTTCAGCAATTTTATTAGTTTTGATTTTCCTTTTAGATTTTGCTATCACGTTCTCTATTTTCTCCCAGACCCCCTGTTTTCTTCTCCATTAGCAGTAACTAGAAAGACACTTGGCTGACAGATTCTGAAAGACTGCTTTCCTTTGCCCATTGTTTCTTCCTTCTCACTCCTTTCTCAGTTGACATCCAAATTTATTATATCCTCTGCAGCTCGTTTTTTGAACTAGCTTTATGTTTTTGAAAATTTCTATCTCAAAGAAAAGATCTAGAGCCATACAAGATAGCACTAAAACATTTATTTATTGCCTCTCCCATTCCAAGCATTATAAATAATAAAGCATTTGTTATAGATTAAACTTTACATAATTTTCTTCCAAAGGCCTCTTCTAACATTCAGTGAAGACCTGATCACTTCTGAGGAGAAACACATAATGTACAACTACAAAGGAGAGGCTATTTGGGGAAAGGTATCCATCTGTGCAGGATTACTTGGCAAGTGTTTTAGGCTCGCAAAAAATCTGAGAAATGGCGCACCTCTTCATTCTTTCTTCTCCACTTGTTGTGTAAGGCCTCCAAACCCAATACCCGTGGGGCCAAAATTTTTGGCATAGCAAACTGTGAATGAGAAGAGGATGAAGGGAGAGACAATGCATTGGTTAGTGCCATTTTTTTCAGGGCTTTCTGTCTGAGCACAGTCCTTTTAATTATTAGAGACATCCTTTTGATAAATTTATGCATAAGTTCGCCAGGCACGGTGGCTCATGCCTGTAATCCCAGCACTTTGGGAGGCTGAGGCAGGCAGATCACCTGAGGTCAGGAATTTGAGACCAGCCTGGACAACATAGAGAAACCCTGTCTCTACTAAAAATACAAAAAATTAGCTGGGCATGGTGGCATGTACTTCTGATCTCGGCTACTGGGGAGGCTGAGGCAGGAGAATTGCTTGAGCCTGGGAGGCTGAAGTTGCAGTGAGCCAAGATCACACCACTGCACTCCAGCTTGGATGACAGAGCAAGACTCTGTCTCAAGAATAAAAATAATAATAATAAAAAGATTTATGCATGAGCTAAATTTTTAAAATAAATTTAACAATACTTATCTTAGATCTGTTAATAAAAATTGTTTACACTTCTTGCCACTTTACTAAATGTGTTTGCAGATATTTTCTCATTTGAGGATTGCCTGCCCAGCCTCATCCCCTGTTGCCTCCCACCTCTGCCTCCCTTCCTACATTCCAGGCACACAGAACCACTTGCAGTACCTGGAATGAACCATGATGTCCCAGCTTAAGTGTCTTTGTAATCAATGATCCCTCTTCCTGGAATGCCCCCTCCCAAACCCACATTCACCCATCAAGCCTCAGAGGAAGCCTGTCTTGTGAGAAGCTTTCCCCATTACCCCAAGCTGGTTCCTCTCCTCTTTTTAGGTGACTGCATTGTGAATGTTTCTCTACTATAGATTTTTTTTTTCACTTTGAAATGCAATTATTCATTTACATGTTAATTTCCCTACTGACTTCGGCAATATTTTAGGGTATTATGAGCTATGAAGGCTGAGGACCCCGTATGTCTTCTACTGCCAGGAGACGGCAACCATCTGTCAGATAGTGGGCTAGTTCCCATCCTGTGTCATCACAGGAAAAGCTTTGGCAGCTGATATGGTTTGGCTGTATCCCCACCTAAATCTCATCTTGATTAGCTCCCATAATCCCCACATGTTGTGGGAGGGACCCAGCGGGAGATAATTGAATCATTAGGCGTGCTGTTCTCGTGATAGTAAGCCTCACGAGATCTGATGGTTTTATAAAGGGCAGTTCTCCTGCACTTGCTCTCTTGCTTGCTGCTATGTAAGGTGTGACTTTGCTCCTCCTTCGACTTCTGCCATGATTGAGAGGCCTCCCCAGCCAGGTGGAACTGTGAGTCCATTAAACCTCTTTTTCTTTATAAATTACCCAGTCTTGAGTATGTCTTCATTAGCAGCATGAGAACAGACTAATACAGCAAACTACAGTTATGACTTATAAAGTCTTCCCTCTTAACTCCCTTTCCGTTGCTCCTCTCACTTCATTCCAACATACTCCTTTGGAGATTCTTGAGACACCATCATTAAGTGATGAAACTCCACTGAGCAACAGAATAGGCCTAGGCTCAGGGGTGGAGGATGCATTGCCTTGGCCCTAGTGCATCCCTTCCTTTGATAGTGTCAAGAAGGAGCTAAGCCTCTACTATTTCTCCACAAGACCAAGGGATTATGGAGGCAGCGAGGGGCAGAGCCGCAAGGACCAGGAGGAAAACCAGATCTGTCCCTGTGATCACTAAGTAACGTGCAACATTAACAACAGAACTGTTAGTCGGGGGTAGGCAGGAGGGAGATAGACATGCTGTGATAAACTCCAGTGAGGCCAAACTGAGTTCACCCTCCTCCAGTCACCCCCTCTGCCACTCAGGTGAACAGATGGTGTTTCGATTTTTGGAAGGGGGTGTGGTGTTAGTTGTCCTGGCCTGAAGCCTCTTCCAAGACCAGAGGCAGTGCACTGTTTCCTCCTCTTCCCTTCCTCTCTCCCCCAGGTGCCTAACTTCCCGAACCATTGAGCATCTGAAAGCATCTGGTCTCTGCCAGGTGCGCCAATGCAGAGGACCAGAGCTGGGTCAGGTGGGAGATTCCCTCCCCTTAGGTGGTTTTGCTCCTGAGAACCCAACGCTGCCCAGGCTGAGCAGCCATACCTCCTGGAAGACACGGGAAGACCTCCAGGCGTGAACATAATTTCCTCTCCCAAGGGCCCTTTTAGGGAAAACATATTTCAAGAAAGTCTCCAGAATCACTCACCTTTGCAATAAAGTTCCCCATCTTTGTCAGTGACATTTGTGGACTCCAGACTCTTCCCACAGATGGCACAGCGGAAACAGGTCTTGTGCCAAGGCTGAGGGGCACAGAAAAGTTGCATATTTAGTGAGGTAGGCAACACATTCTGTTTCCATTTCAAGTCCCTGACCAGCAGCATCCAGAGGAGTGACACGTCTTAACCATTTGCTTACCTAATGGGCCCCATAATTTCTCCAGGGGTTTGGAGAAAATGAGGTGCTATGGCCTTAGCCAGCACTTCTCAGAAGTCTGAAAATGGATTTGTCATGGTGATTTGCATATGTTTTCCTTCAGAATAGACTAAACGGGAAAGGGCTTCCCCAGGCCAAAAAGATCCAAGGAACAAACTGGTCAGAGAAGGACTTGGGCTGGGGGCACTGGGTGATGTTTATGTTGAATATAAAGTTAGACAAGGAAAAAAAATAAAGAAATCAGGCAATTGTTCAGGGAATTCAACCTTGTTTTAACTCTCTGGTTTAATTCCTCTGTGTAATTCTGAGGCAGAGTTGCATAATTTAGATATTCTAGATCTCCATCCTCCTGCACATCTGCGTGTCTACCAGGTACAGCCCAGGGCTTCTCCTATGTCTTCAAATGGCCAGTTTTAGGGTGGAGCCTGCCCTTGTGTTTGAAGTTAGATGCTCCCCACGGCCCTTCCTCCCACCATGTGCTATAAACATAATTTTTTCTTTCCTCAGGTCTGACTCCTTTGGTGAGTACCCAGGCTTTGGGCCTGAAACTGGAACTTGCAGAGCACATATGCATGAGTGTCTCGGACATCTGATGACTTTCCTGAGAGCCAGGAAGTTCGTAAGTGAGGATGCTTCTCACTACTGTGAGGCATCTGCTATATGCATTGGTCATGGTGGCAGCAATAGGTTGAGTTAGGCAGTGGTTGGTCTGGGGCTGACATCTTTTGGGGGGATTGTGGACACTGGAGGGTAGACGGGCTTTTGCTTTGTATCCAAGAACTTTCAGCTGGGTGCCTTCCATCTAGTAGAATAATGCTTGCTGCATCAAACTGCACCAGTTCCAGCTTTCAAAGGGCAATGCTAGATGACAGACAGCCCCAGCCTGGGAAAGTGGCTGAGGATGTGTGGTTTCTAAAGTTGTTCTGGGAGCTAGAGAGAATGACAGCTGCTTGCAGCTCCCAATTTTTCTCTCATTCCTCCCAAATGGCCTGGTGGAGATGAGCAAATTCTGTCTGGCTCATACAGAAGGTCTTACCTTGCCTCCTCCCATAACCTTCTCAGCAGCATAGACTGACTTGCCACATCGAGGGCACTTCTCGGACTCTCCAAACTTCGCAGTGAACTTGGAAGGGTTGCTGGTGGTAACTGAGCGTGCCGGCTTTGGGGACCTGTTGGAAGTAGACAAATGAATGAAACGTAGATTTCCCTTGGCAAAGAGTAGAAGAGCTGTGTGGCCTTGAGAAAGTGACCTCACTTCCGTGTGTCTCAGACTCCTCATCTGGAAAATGGGGATAATTTCTCATAGCGTTGTTGAGAGGGTTAAACGAGGCGACATTTGTAAAGCACTTAGAACAGTGCCCGCCTGGCATGTAGTAAGGGCTAATAAATGTTAGCTAAAATGGGTTTAGAGCTTTCCTTTTTGTTGTAAAGCACTTAGCAAATGTTCTAGTTATATTAGCTTGTGTTATTATTGTTGTTGTATTGTTATTACTACTGTGCTTATTTATGTTTTTCTGGACCATTTGCAAGGCCACTTCTTTCCTTTCTAAAGAGAGTTATGAAAATTACAGAGCAAGGTGGGATTTTGACAATGGGTGCTAATCAGTTCCTGATGAACCACGGTCCATGAGCTGATGCATTCCTTATCACAAGCCAGGCTGTCGTCCTGCCTCCAAGGGTCACCCGTCCCACGAGAACAATGTCCAAAATAGAGACATAATAATAGCCTCTCATGTGTTGGTATCTTTTGGTGTTTGCTTGTATATTATATCACTTGAGCTGTACCACAACCCTGTAAGGTAGGCGGCAGGGCTGGTTGCAGGAGAGTGAGGATCAGAGTGTGACTGCCCAAGGCCAGGCAGCTCATGACTGATGGAACTAGGAGGAAATCCTAGGTCTTCAGACCTTGTTACTCTTTGTGCAGCATCACTAGGAAGCCCTAATGTTGAAAAGTGAGCTTCAGTCAGTGTGAGGCAGAGAATGCAGTGGTATATTTTATTCCTCAATAAGAGTCTCCATTTGAGATTGAGTAATAAGAGAAACTAACAAAAAGAAGTCTTCTGTCTAAGATGACTAATCACACATCTCTCCACTTTTCCAGGCTCTCCTGTGGCTTACTCTCTTTTGAAGGGATCAGCTGATTCCTCAGATGGCCGAAGTGCTGTCTGGGGGAGGCCCTCCATGGGACACTTCCTTGGTTGGGCTGGGCCTTTCTGGCCAGTCCCAGTGCAGAGCTCAGCCTGGAGGCCAGCTGGCCAGAGAGTAGTGTCAGGCCAGTGGCCATCAGACTTTCCTCAATTCTGGGCTGGAGGTCAATGTGGTTATCAAGAAAGTGGACCCAGGGGACCAGACTGGTGGATGGAGGTGGCCAGAGTGATGTCCCAGCTTCCCTAGGATAATGTGGCGGGAACTCTAGCACTGTATTGGCAACAGGCAGCCAGGGAACCCCCAGAAAAATCATGATTGATTGTTTACTCTGAGGCACAGCCCATCCTTGCAGACACACTCCCCCTGCCATGTGGACATTTGTCATCTTACAATCCAAGGGAAGAAATCTTTTCATGACAGGCACACAAAGAATGGCCATTGCTGCCCTGCCATATTTGTGTGATTTACACAGAAACTCTCAACGGGGAAGAAAGGAGACTCCATGCAGTTTTGCAAAGGTCAAACAATGGAACATCTGTACATCCTGGGTTTTCTCTTGACATGCAAACCAAGAGCCATGGTGTAAAAGTAATTGCCCTTTAGAATGGCAAATAATTTAAAGAGAGTCTTTGGAGAGATGACACATTGTTCGAACTTGGTCAGACTGAGTATTCCTATTGTTGGCAAGTCAACAATAGAGTCCATTCTCCCACTTCCAGAAAACGTTGCTATGGGAACGAAATGAACTGTCCTGATAATTGGAGACTTTAACAGGCAAGGGGGAGCAGGGCAGTAACTCACTGTTGGAACTGCAGGCCGAGATGCTCGCCCGTGTCTGTGCTGAGACAGCCAGCGCCTTGTCCATACCCGATCCCTTTGGGACCATATCTGCGCCCATAGCACACCTTGCAGTAGATCTCCGACTCATGAGCCGCGACTGTCGTGCTGTCAAGAGCTTTCCTGCAGGCCACTGCCAGGAAAAGGAAGGGTCATGGGATTGGAATTGAAATCCTTCTCCCCTTCTTTGCACCCCCAATGCCATGCCCGGGGCCAGAGACCCAGCATGAGGGGCCCCTGAGCCAAGAATACAATGTTGATTCCTGACCAGAGTATCTGCCCTGAGTTGTGCACTCCAAGACAGTCCCGATCTCACAGATGACAAAATTGGGTTCAGTGGTTCCCAGCTGGAAAAGGGTGGAAGCTAGCATTAGAACGAGATATATAGTCTCAGATCTGCTAAGGACTGCATCCCTGAGTCTTCCCAAATGACATCAGGGAAGTGTGTGTGTGTGTGTGTGTGTGTGTGTGTGTGTGTGTGTGTGTTTGTGGGCGTGCGCGTTGGCAGGGGGTGGGTTAAGGCAGGAGAGAAACTTACTTTTTTCTTAATCATAAAAGAATCAGGATTGAGCACTTTCTGTACTTACCATAGCCTTTGAAGGACACTGTGATATTCAAGCAGACAATTGCCATTGAGGCTAATTTTGGTCAAATTCTGGAAGCAGAGGAGGTGGGGAAGGGGGTAGACCTGCTTTATTAACTCCTTAGGCTTCTATTGGCTCAAGCCCCCTGGTTACTGTATATTACCTAATGTAAAGTATCCTCCAGTATAAGGCAATCAAGCCCTCATTTTTCCGAAGAGAGGATTTATAGAAAGATTTATTTTGCAAATTTAAAAAGAAACTTTTAAAGATATAAATAAAAATGTCAAATATCTACTTATAATTTTAATTTAGTAATATAAATCAACAATATATTGATTTGGAAAGGTTACTTTTTTCTAATCCCACATAAATTTGGGGAATAATTATCTCCAATTCTGTCTTTGCATCTTCAACATCGGCATCTCCCTCACCACCAGAATCATTTCTGGGGGCAGCTGGCCCAGCTTTTCTGAGCAGCTCACCTTCACTTCTATCTGTACATTTTAAGAGGCAGCCCTGTTTTATACCTGAGTAGGAGGTTGTCACCTAGAAATTGCATCTCAACAAGAAGGACCTATTAGCATAGCATTAGGGCAGATTTTTAAAAAGATATAGAATTTCCACCATGTAACGACTTGCTACATTGCTTTGCAACAATGATTCTTAAAGGTTGTTTATAGTAATGCTCAGTGCTTATAATAGGGAGATAATATCCCCAGGAATAATAATATGTGTGCATTAAATGTATTTGCCTTTTAAAAAAACATTTCCATCAAATGATCCCTATAAGCAATCCAGCATTGAATGAGGTTATTTCAGGCTAATATGCCTTCTTCAAATGATATTATCTTTTAAAAAAAATAAAGTAATTGAATATGGGAGTGGAGGAAGAAGATAAGGTTGTAGATGAGGTAGGATTAGCCAGGGGCTGATGTGTGTGGGGCAAGGGAGTTTATTCTGGGACTTTATTTGACTATTCTGTCAACATTGTATGTGTTAAAAAATATCTGTACCAAAAAAAAGTTTAAATCAGTAAATAAAATAATAGGAAGAATGTCTTATAGCAGGAGAGACTTTATAAGGCTTTAAACACAAGGCATATCTTTTTTATGAAGATGAATTTGGGGGGAGAATGCCTTATATTGAGACATAGAAGGTATATACTTGTCTCTACCCTTCTTGTTACTGTCAGTTACCAACCTCCACAACAACGGCTTGCATATTTGCTGATGGTCTAGACTCTGAGTTCCTTGAGAGCAAGCCTGTTTTGTCTTAATATTCCAAGAATTTAGCACAAGGCCTGGGCCAGAATTAGTCCTCTGTAAACATTTATTGAGTTCATGAATGAATGAATGAATGAATGTGTCAATGTAAATCAGTGAGTTGTTCACAATTATACAATAGTAAGTTGCAGAGCCACGGCTTACCTCAGCTCTTTTGACTCCTAGTCCAGTGCTCATTCCCATCACTCCAAGACTGCCTATACCCTAAGGTGCCCTGGCCAATTCTGTAGCCACTCCCTGGCTTCTGACGAGCTTTTGTGAACAGACAAAGGAGAACTGTGCTGTCCAATGCTGTGGCCACAGCCACATGCTGTGCTGTAAGCACAAAATGCATATCAGATTTCAAACACTCAGTACAAACGTCATGTAAAATATCCCACTGATCATTTGTATATTGACGTATACATCGAAATTATAATGTTTTGGATATACTGAGTTAAATAAAATGTTTTAAGATTAATTTCATCTGTTTATTTGTACCATTTTTAAACTATGGTTACTAGAACATTTAAATTTACATATGTTGCTGCATTATATTTATTTCTTTTGGACAGCAAACTTACTTTCTAGATTTCATGATTAGTCTAGAGATTTAATTGTGAAGATTTATCTAGAAGTCAGGGGAACACTGGCCTGGGCACAATGTAAGGTAGACTCTGCGTCTCTGAACGCCATTTCCAGCAGCTACAGAGTTGCCTGCGGACGGACAGGTGATTATCTTGTGGTAATAATATAGAAAAGTGTGCTCCTCTCTGGGGCTCTTCTACCCATCATTCCTGAAACGTATGCTGCTCAAATCCTCATCCCATCAAAGAGTTCTCAGGAAATATCAAAGGGTTAAAAGGGATGTACCAAAAAATGCTCAAATCTCTTCTACTATGACTCCTTTGAACAGGGCATCTTCCTGCTACCTGGGAAAGACAAGACACCCTCTACTATGGAAAGCTTCCCTACAATTTCCTGTTCCCACGCAGATACCAAAGTTGATCAAAGGAGAATACAGGCCTAGAAGGCTGAATTTCCATATCAAGACCCCCCAGTTTTCTCCTTGTAACAACCTGTGCAGTAGGTATAATCATCTTTGTTTTATAAATGGAGAAATTGAGGCTCACCATGGTGAAATGACCTGCCCAAAATCTCAGTGAGTACATGGCAGAGCCCAGACTCAAACCCGAGTCCCTTTTACTCTAATTCTAGAATTCTTTCTAATATTCCTAATCCTGTTTTTTAAAGAATGCTAGCTCTCTTTGGACAAAAGCCCCAACAGATGGAGTCCAGCCCTTGGAGTTCTTTTCAATTGCATGGATGCCTTGCAGCTACCGGGCTGAAGCATGGGGATGCTGGCATGGCTGTGGGGACTAGTCGGGGAGGGGGCTCGCCAAATATGCAGCAGAGCTAGCCCTTAAGCCAGACCTCCTGGAGAGAAGCAGAGAAGGTAAGTGGCCATTTTAAAACCAAGGCCAATTTTCTCCCAAACAGGACTAGCTGCCAGGAAACAGTGTAGAACGCAGTCATGTCAAAGAGCACTGGACATGGAGTCTAAAGGTAGAGGTTCATGTATAAGACTCTACCGCAGATGCACATGACCCGGGCTTAGATGTGAGAAATGACTTATTGAAAGTCACGTGAGTCAGGCAGGGCCAGACTCACAAGGTCTCAAGGTTCTCAAGGTTCTAAAGGTTAAAGCCACAAGGTCCTCAAGGTTCAAGCCACAAGGTCTCAAGGTTCTCCCTATTTTTGACATGTGTGAGTCAGTGTCTGGCGGGTAATGGTCAGGATTTCTTTCATGCAGTTACTGGTGCCCAGGCCCTGAAATGCTTCCCTCTCTGACTCTTACATACAGAGTTGGCATGTGTTGCCCCCCTGCCTGACATAGGTTCTCTCTCAGGCAAGACCAGTCACAGCTGGCTTCAGTCACAGCTGACCAGAAGGGGCAACATAGACAGCCAAATCCATCCTGGCTTCAGATAAGTGCCGGCTTCCTTTCTCTGCCAAGTCACATGTTGTCAATGTCGCCATGGGGTCAAAGTTTTCCCTACAGAGAGCAGTGACAGGCTAGTTTGTTCTGACGTTGAGCTGCAGGAAAATGCATGGCCTCTGAGCTGGGCAAGCAGTTGAAGCAAGGGTATTCAGGAGAGCACCATCTTTTCTTGGTGGAGCCCAGGAGTTAAATTTCTAACCAGTTCCCAGGTAATGCTGATGCTGCTTGTCCCAGGACCACACTGTGAGAACCACTGGCATACAGTGTTTGTGATTCAATGTGAATTTTGTGATGCTGTCCGGATGCTGAGGGGCCCCCAGGGTGTCCACCCAACTCACTGCAGTGGAAACACGTCTTGTGGAAACTCCTTCCATTGCACTGGATTTCTTCTGCATGGTAGACGGTCTTTTCACAGGCTCCACATTTTGCGCCTCCGCCCCAGTTTGGCATCTTGAAGACTATCTGGTCAAGGTCAAGTCTAAGGGGACATAAAGCAAATACCGTACATTGAAGTGGCCCCAGGAGTGAACCAATCTCTAATAGTGCAGTGGTCTGAAGACCAGGATCCAGCCCAATAATTTTTTTAGTGTTTCTTTTATTCATTCATTTAGCAAACAGCTACTGTGTGCTAGTCATTAAATAAGCTCAGACACTTAGATGGCTTTGGGTAATCACTTTACCACTTGGGAACTCAGTTTCTTCTCCTGTTAAATTTCAGTAACATCTATTCCTATGTATCTCACAGGGCTCCTGGAAGGAATGAATAGGCTAATTTCATGTACATAAAAGTATATACAACGATCGTTTTTTTTTCATCTCAAGTTTAAAAAATTATCCCATCAGAACTGGGAATCATCTGTGAAGATGGTATTTTCTTCTTGTCTAGCTAAGAGCTTCTCAAATCACCTTAGACCTTGCTAAATGCAGATTCTGGTTTGGTAGATCTGGGGAGAGGCAGGAAATTCTGCATTTCTAACAGACTCCAGGCAATATTGATGCTGCTGGCAGTGGACTACATTTTGGGTAGCAAATTCTTAGCTTATCTTGCTGATAGAAAAGCATATTAATAATATATAAGATCTCCTATTCCAAGTTATTCCTCATATCCATACATTCCTTTTTAAGAGTATAATCACCCAGGCTATAACATATATTGGCACTACACTAGGTCAGTAGTTGGAAACTTGCTTTCTGCTTTCAGGGCTACCCTCTACCTGCTGTGCATATCAGGATGAACTGCATAGCTTAACTTTATACCTGTTTTCCCACCTATACAGTTATTCTTTTCCCTGCTGCTTCAGTGTCCTTTAGAAAATCAAACGACATGATGTGCAGGAAGGTCCCACAGAGTTCACAGTGCTCAGTAGGAGCCAGACCATGGTGCTGACATGTCCTCCTGCACCGTTGGAGACATTCAGCTACAAGGAGCTGCTAACAGCCACAGCCCCAGGACTGTCATTGTCTCCTCACCACAGAATTACATTTAAGAGATATTAACCAAAGAAAATTATTTAAAAAAATAATTGTCCTCTGTATTTTTAGTAGAGACAGGGTTTCACCATGTTGGCCAGGCTGGTCTCAAACTCCTGACCTCAAGTGATCTGCCCACCTCGGCCTTCCAAAGTGCTGGAATTACAGGCTTGAGCCACTGTGCCCGGCCTAAACAAAAATTAGCCAGGTGTGGTGGTGGGCACCTGTAATCCCAGCTGCTTGAGAGGCTGAGGAAAGAGAATCACTTGAACCCAGGAGGCGGAGGTTGCAGGGAACCAAGATTGTACCACTGCACTCCAGCCTGGGCAACAGAGCGAGACTCCGTCTCAAAAAATAAATAAATAAATAAATAAATAAATAAAATAGTAATAATAATTGTCCTCATCTGCATATGTTTTTAGTATGAATCCAGGTTTTCAGTTTCCTCAAAGCAGAACTAAAATAAGCCATTGATGTTAAATGAAATTTCTGAAATTCAGCTGCCCAGGGGAGCTGAATTTTCACTGGGACCCTCTGGTTTCTAAGAAGCCTAGTGTGTCATGACATGGAGCACTATCCAGCCATTCTGAGTGGCTGCTTCTGACCTTCACTTTCCCTTCTGGGAAGCCAGTCACCTTCTTATAATAGTTGGCGATTAACACTAAGCCCTCCTGGGTCAACTGGTCCGGATTGTATCTCACAGCCTCATAACAAAGGCAGTTTTTTGCTAAGAAACAGAAAGTAAATAGCAAACAGACCGCTGAACCTGATACTAGGTCTAGAAGGAATGTTTCTGTCTAAATATTCCCCCAAAGAACTTTTCCTGCTTAGAAAAACTGTGAGGTTAGCCAGGAACATCCTATCCTTCCTCTCACAGAAGTAGGATCTTCTGCTAATTCAGTAAAATTTTAGAAAAGAACTTTAAAAAAGGAAACATTGGGCTGGGCATGGTGGCTTACACTTATAATCCCAGGACTTTGGGAGGCCAAGGCAGGAGGATCACTAGCCCAGGAGTTTGAGACCAGCCTGGGCAACATAGTGAGGCCCCTGTCTCTACCCCACCCCCCAAAAAATTACCCTGGTGTGGTGGCATGCTCCTGTAGTCAGTCCTAGCTACTCAGGAGGTTGAGGCAGGAGAATCACTTGAACTCAGGAGTTCTAGGCTTCAATGAGCTATGATCACACCACTCTCCTTCAGCCTAAGTGACAGAGTGAGGCCCTGCCTCTAAAATAAATAAATAAGAATTTCTTTAAAAATGGAAGCATGTGGTTTTTCTATTTCTGTAGTTTGGGTTGTTTAGGAAACTAGAAAGAGTAATGGATTTTGAGTTGAAAGACTTAGAATTAAAACTCACATTCATTCGTTCATTCATTCATTCACCCTGCATTTACTACCTGCCTATCATGTGTCAAGTACTGCACTAAGTACTCAGTGACAAAAGGGGGAAAACTTATAAAAATGAGTAGTTTGTGACCCCTGGCATTGAGAAGCCCATGTTGTAGTGAGAAAAATAGACAAGATTCAGATGCTGTGTACCAGAGAAGAGTCTCGTGAGACATGCTACAGAAACTCAAATGACGGAGTGGCTCCCCACATTTAGTCTGGGGATAAAGGCAGTGAACTGTTGGAGGGTCACAGAAGAGATCACATTCAAATGGGGGTTTGAAGGGTGAATAGCAGTTCACCAGATACAGAAAAGTGGGAAGGAATAATGCTAATGAAATCATGCAGAGAAAAGAGCAAGCAGAAAGGCATAGAGGCCTAAATAGCCTCTAAAATAGCCCAAATTTGTTTATTTTGGACTGTATTTAAACTACAGACTTTCAGGGCTGGAATAGATTTTTAAGACTGCTGGACCCTCTCATTTATAACCAAGGTGTATTTAAAAGTAAGCATTTAGGGATATTTTTCTTAGCCAACTTCTTTTTATACAATCCATTCTTCTCTCATTAAAGATGATACATTTTCTAGAAAAGAATAGACTCACATAATTTTGCTCATGTTCATTTTGATCCTGAGTTTCAGCATGATATAAAATAGAGGAGAAATATAATAAATTTCCTCCAGGAACATGGCAGTGACACTTGTAAAATTAATGATATAGAAATTTTCAATGAAAACAACCTTAGGTCAAATTTCTCATTTCAGATTTGCAGTGGAGAGTTCATTGGCATGTCTTGCAAGTTAATAGGAGACAGAGATACCTCTTGGGGGATAAAAATACATATATATCCGTGTGTGTGTGTGTGTGTGGATTCATTGCCTAGGCATACTTTTCAAAATGAGAATAGGATTACAGATAATACCTCCTTCACAAACTAATGTATCCTAGCACTGGTTGTTTTTAAGTGATCATAAATATCTGACATATATCATCAGGACTTGAAATTTAAAATAGAAATCTGTAAGTACTCTATTAATGATGCTCAGTTCCATTTCTGAAGATGGGAATGTAACCATGGAGGCTAAACAGAAGATGTCTCACAGGCCAAAAAGTAGAGGATATTTTAAAGCATCCTGAATCCAGGCCAGGCATGGTGGCTCACGCCTGTAATCCCAGGACTGAGGCTGAGGCGAATGGATCATGAGGTCAAGAGATCAAGAACATCCTGGCCAGCATGGTGAAACCCCATCTCTACTAAAAATACAAAAATCAGCTGGGCATGGTGGCATGCACCTGTAGTCCCAGCTACTCAGGAGACTGAGGCAGGAGAATCACTTGAACCCAGGAGGTGGAAGTTGCAGTGAGCTGAGATCGTGCCACTGCACTCCAGCCTGGCGACAGAGTGAGACTCCATCTGAAAAAATAAATAAATAAATAAATAAATAAATATAAAAAAAGGCATTCGGAATCCAGAGACATGGATTCTAATCTCGACCTTGAACTTGGGTAAAAAATGTTGATAATAGTATCTCCTGGACAGGACCATTGTGAAGGTCATGGAAATATGATGGAATTTAAAGCAGTATTGAGAAATTATTTTTTCCCACTTCACTTTAGGTTACTCAAATGGCACCAATGTGCTAATTAAGGAGCTATGATTTGAAATCCCAGTTAGGTCCTGGCTTATGAACATAACCTTTTCAGCTTCCCACATTGCTTTGGAATTCTTGTGTCCCAACACTCCCCTAGACAGTCCCAGAATGTGAGTTTACCCTGGCAAGGTACCAAGGGATGGGCCATTTGTTTATCAGCGTTGCCTGGTACTGGCAAGGGTCATTGAAGGTGGGATACAATTATAGGCTTGCCCGTCACTCAGCCCTGTTTGTCACCTGGGTCACAATCTCCATCATACCACCTGGCACGACTCTCTGGGCCAGTCCCTGAGATGACTATGTTGTCAAAGACAAATCGTGGGTCAAGATTGAAATGTGGGACAGTCTGGAATTTACAAGGATGGGATAGAATGGACAGCCCTGTGACATCAACTTGGAAGAGGTTGGACTCCAGATTTGGATACTCAGATCCCAGTGAGAGACTACCTTGTGCCCACTTTTAAACTAAGATGTAACTAATACCATAGAAGAGATTATACTAGGAATGTGCTTCAGTGGGGCAGTGGGAAAAACACTGGATCAGGTGCCAGAGGCTGGAGTTCTAGTTCCATTTTGCCTCTTCGAAGCTGTGTGATCTGGGAAAACCATTCAATCTCTCTGAACTTCAGTGTCTTCACTAGAATGAGGGCAATAATCCTTTTTATTTCACCATTGCTGAGAGGACCCTATTAGTTCAAGTACTGTCATATCATTCTGTAAATTGTAGAGTAATATAAAATGTGAGAACCAGTTAGGTTCTCCCACAATTTTAAGTTGTCATTCATCAATCTAAATTTTCAAAAGAATAACTGAACTGTGTATCTTGGGCACATTCCTCCTAATCCAACTATTTCTCCCTTCCTCCCTCCCTCCCTTCTTTCCTTCCTTCCTTCCTTCCTTCCTTCCTTCCTTCCTTCCTTCCCTCCTTCCTTCCTTCCTTCCTTCCTTCCTTCCTTCCCTCCTTCTTTCCATCCTTTTTCCTTTCCTTCGCTCCCTTCCTCTCTCCCTCTCTTTCTCTCCCTCTTTTCCTCTTTCTTTCTTCCTTTCTTCCTTTCTTTCTTTCTTTCTCTACCAACTATAAAGCTGAGCAATGATGAGTTAGGGCAAAAGTGGTGGGTACATAAAATGAGAACCCAGGAGGGAACTTTAGGCCATGACTTTGGGCAGAGACCTGAAGCCACAGTGCCACAATGCCACCGTTTTCAGCTCAGTGCTAGCTCAGTTGGTCATCCTACTAGATGCCTGATTTCCTGCAGTGAGTTCAATTGTCTACACTGGCTGAAGCAAAGATTTTGGATCATAGGAACGCATATATATGGAATCTAAGCGATAGTAATAGTCATTTCTAACTTTATTATTGAAGTTAACATGCCTGGAGCACTGCCCTTGGGTATCGTTTAATCTTCACAACAACCCTTCAAGGTGGGTACTATTATAACATTTACTTTACAGATGAGGAAATGGAGGCTTTGGGAAATTACATTAGTCCAAGTTCATGGGACTGATATGTGTCACATGAATAGATTGGAACTTACGTTTCTCTGACTCCAAAGCTTTACATATATTATTTTATGCCAGTTGCTTTACATATATTATTTTTTAATACTTAACAACAGCTGCCCCAGAGCAAATTTTATTTCCATTTTTATGGATAAGAGAACTGAAGAGAGAGCTTAAGTAGCTTTTCCAAGGTCACACAGCTAGTAATTGGAAGAGCTGCCATTCAACCCCCAGTTAAGCTGGTTCTGTATCTCATGCTCCTGTTTATAACACTGGAGAGAGGACAAGGGTCAGCACCTCCATCACCCAGACTTCCCAGTTGATGGGAATTGAGACGTGGCCAATCCATTGTCTCTCCATGGGACACAGAGGGTACTCAAGGGTGGGACTAACAGGGAAACTGAATTCATTCACTGAAATCAATGACTTTCTGAGTTACGGCTGTTCAACATGGAAAGGACTTCCTTGGAACTGGAGAGTTATTCCGCACTATTGATTTTCAGCTGAGGTGGGGACAGACATCCAAGTGGCTGCTATACAGTGAAGTCCCTTCAAGGGTCCTTTAAGCCCTGAGACAGATTTAAGGATCTGAAAAGTGATTGAAACCTCACTTTGCAGAAAAGCTGCCCAATGGGGTGCCCTCTCAAACCCTCTCCTTTATTCACTCTTAATTTGGGTAAGAAAGATGACATAGCCACAGTGAAAACCATGGGCTTTGGAAGAACCAAGCTTAAGTTCAGAAACACTAACTGTTGAACACTGGGCAAGTTGCTCAAATTCTCTGACCCAGTGTCCTCAATGCATGTCCTCATGTAAAGACAATATGAGAAGGCTTGTCTGGGAAGGTTGTTTTCAGGTTAAAGAAGATAATAATAGCTAAGACACCATATAGAATTACTTAATACATAGCAGGAATTGAATAATTGTAGTTACTTGCATCATGACTATTATTGTTGTTATTACATTATCTCCAGTTTTCAAGTCTGTTCTTTTAGAACAAACAACTCACTCCCTGCTTGTTTTCCATGGCCCTTCTGGTTCAGATTGTGAATCAGCTTTGTTTTTCAGCCTTCGGAGTGTGCCGTGCCCCAGGACAGGTGTGCCCAGGTCGGGGTGAGAGTCGGTCCCCTTGCGTTGTTGGATTGGGTTGGAGGCAGCGTGCCTAGCCAGGGGCCCTGTAGCCTGGGGGAGCTCATGCCCTTCAGTTCTCGGTGTAGGACATTCAAGGTCAGTGGCTGCTTCCTCCTGAGCTTCTGAACCCAGATATGTGACATCCTGCGGCCAGAGGCCCTTTCACAGAGCCCAGGAAGAACAGGTTGCTCATTGCCAGCATGGAAATAAACCTGAGTGTTGGCTCTCAGCCCCTTTTAAACTCAGACATGGTAGACATACATTAAATGAAGGCTGTAGAACATGGGCATCTTACACCTTTTGTGAAATTATATCTGAAGCGTGGCCAGCTTTTACTTCCCAAAACTCACTCTTTGTTCTATTTTGACCTCTACAATTTATTTCTAAAGACCACATCATATCCCAGTTTACCTCCTGGCTCTGCCACTTTCTCAGCCATGTGATGCTGGGCAATTCCTAAGCTTTCTTGAACTTTAGTTTCTTCCTCTGAAAAATGAGTTTTGCAGAACTTTTTGTGACCCTTAAATAAGCTAGTACTCGTTCCATGCCTGCCTAGGCCATAAACGACCATCAAATAAATCATGATCAACCCTTTCCCACAGTAAAGCTCAGAAAAGGCTCCATCCTCCATGCCCTTTAAGACCATTACTGTCTCCCTTCCTGCCATTCTTCACTGGGATGAATAACTGCAGTTTTTCACATTTGCAGGCATCACATTTCTCTTTGTGCATGAAGCCCAACCCTCTATACAGTATTTATTCACAGATATCTGAACAGCACACTTGTAACTGGAAATCTGTCTGCTTCAGGACTTGTATTTCCTGTGTATTATATTCCTAGCCCTGGGCCTTTCCTCTTGTAAAACAAATTAATTATCTTCTAACTCCTGGTCAGCTTCTTACCCACTCTGACCTGTGGACTTTTATCAGCACGCTTGTACTTAGCAGGAAACCCCCCCAAAACCCACTGGGTTTGGCTGTATGCCTTTTCTCAACGGCCTCACATATTTGTACGGTTATATTAAACTTTACAAAAGTACTTTCCTATACTTTATCTCATTCAATTCTCACAAGTCCCTTTGATAGAGGTAGGCTACCCTTAGTTTTATTGTTCAGAAAATGGAAACTCAGAGAAGTTAAGTGATATTCAGAGCTATAATTTGAACGGGCTCTATAACCGATTATCTTTATTTTCTTCTTGAATATCCCAGGATTTCTGAGTTTCCATTCTATCAAGATTCTGTCTCCACTTCCTCCAAGGGAATTTTGGCTATTTGCTGGCTGAATGCTGCTGCAGCTCCCTCTTCCTTCATTCCTCTCTTCCTCCCTTCCTCCCTCCCTCCTTCTCTCTTTCCTTCCCCCCTTCTCTCCTTCGAAGGAGGAGGCCCCTTGTCCTGTGTCTCCTGTTTCTGATGGATGACACGTGTGTCTGGGCTGCAGAGCACCTGTCTGCCTGAACCCCAGGGAGGACACAAAGCCCTGGGGCTCAGCTACACCTCCTGCCCAATAGCCTGGGCTCATTGCCACTGACCACAAACAACTGAGTTGTTCAGAAAGGGAACAAAGCCAAGTCATAAGACTCCCTCACGTTTTCTGGATCATAAAGCAGTTCTACATGCATTGTGATGAAGTGTATGTACCCAGCATTGAGATTTAATCCCAGATGTAAACTGAGGACACAGGCCATCCCCAATTTCCCACTCTTCGTGCAGTTCACTTATACCCTTCCCTGCATAGAGCTGCCTCTACCTCCCTCCAGCCCTGACATAGGAGACGGTACATACATGCTTATTAAATTACATTGAATTGTATTGCAGAGACAAGGTTCCTCAGACGAGTAACTCAACTCTTCCTTCTTGGAGGAGTCACCACCTTGGCTCAGGAACAGGGCAGAAATTAGAGTCGGCAGCTTGGATCTTTCAGCAGCATTTCCACTCAGACCATTGCTTAAAACCTCTTCTTATTCTCAATCACACCTATGTCTGTCATTCACTGGGATATTTTAAAAAGTCCTTGACTAAAACCTAGAGGAAACAGTGGGAATCCTAACCACTGGATGAATTATCCTCCCATTTAATAGAGCTTTTAATATATTTCAACATAGCAATGTCTTTTTGGGGTCCAGTTTTGATTAATTTCAAATGATTAAAAGCAAACTTGTTGCTGAATATCTTTGGGATACAAAAGTCTATTTAAAATCAACAAGCCCAAAATCTCAGTCATTCACCACGACCTTTTGAATAACACCATTCCAGGTAAATTGAGCATGGGAAAGCTGTCTTATATATTGCATCTAGTACAATCGCTTATCGCTTTGTGCAGTACTTTACAGTTTGGAAAAAATGTTGCCAATTTATATTGATCCTTGCAGAAGAGGAGACCAAGCCCCTGAGGGCAGGAACCTTCTCAAAGTCTGTCATCCATGAATTATGTGGTGGTTGTAGGACTAGAAGGTCAGCAGACTTTCCATTATTTCCTCCCGCTTTCCAGTTGTTCCAACTAAGATGACAGGAAATGTAATTCCACCACGTAAGTAGTTTTATAATGAGAATAATTCTTTACTCATTTATCTGCCTATGAGGTCCCTTAAGCCCCCCAAATATTAACCATCCTTGCAGGAATTTTTTAGTACCTGCTAGATCCACACCAGAGTCAAGTACAACTTGAGCCTCCTTGCACAGAACCAGAGAGGGTGCCGGCACTTGAGACATAAAATGCGCCCCTACTCTATGGGACCCTTTATAGTCCAAACCAGCCACAGAACCAACCCACCTCCAGCTCAAATGTCTGCCTTGCTCCACTCACCTGCCTGTGTGGTCTCCGTTCAGCTCAACTGAGTCTGAGGGGCTCTTGTCCTCTTTAAATATATGAAGGCTGTCACCAGCCTTGGCCTGCTGGGGGAAGGGCAGGAGGGAGGCCAAGGGAGAGGGTGAATGAGACGTGAGTAACACAACTGCTATCAGGGGCTGAAAATAGACTGTGACCAAAGCCCTGAGTTTTGTCTCCCCCAACCCCCAAGCCACCTGTGAGCCTCTTGGAGAACCGTATCACTTGGGTTCTATTTGCACTGCCAATTGCTTATGGCAGCAAGGGATCAATTTATGAAGTGTGTCATTTCTGATCAAGTGGTTGGAACAGGAACAAGAGCTAAGGGTTTAACATCGAAAATCATTTCTCCAGGCCCCCACCCCACTGACCTTCCTGGAAATCAATGCAGGGTACCTGCAAATGAGTCATGTGCCATATCTGGGAGCCTCTGGAACTTAGAGCCACAGGTCACCACACTCGTGAAGAGAACTCAGAGCTAAAAATAAGGGTGATGGGTGTCTGAAACGATACTTAGATAATCTCTTCAAAGAAGCTTGGGGGAAAAAAGGTTGGCACATCACTTGGGACCTGTCACTCCATCTATCCTAGGAAACGAAGTTTTCTCTAAAAAGTTTTGAGTTACTTTGTTATTATCCTTTTCTATTTAAGAATTTGATACAGCAGTGCATATTTATCATCATCACATTACATTTATAACATCTTGATATGTCTCTGTAGACCCATATTTTCTTTGGAGGTCTAATTTTTCTTTGTCTGGAATTCACACCGTTTAAATTTGATCAAGCATCAGGGACTGATATAAATTATGGTATTGAAAAGCTGACAAGAGGTTCAGAGATGTGAAGACCAATTCTTCATGTTATAGATGAGGAAACTGAGGCACCAAGCCCTTTCCACTCATGTTGACCCGGATGTTGAGGTAAGGTACATGTAGAACCCAACCGGGAGGTTTATGATCCAGCCTTCACATCAGATATTAGCCCTTTGGTTACCTGCCCACAAAGCAATTGTTGAATGATAGAATATTTCACTGTCAAGAAGGTTGCAGTAATTTCACAAAGACGGCCGTGGCATAGTCTCCTATGAGATATCCGTGGTCTGTGTTTTCACTGAATGGCATCTTCATCATAGAGACGAGGCAGTCATGAGGATTTTAGAAAGTTAAAGCTAGAAAGGACTTTAGAAATCGTCTAGGATAGTGGCTTTTATTTGTTTGTTTGTTTAGAGAAAGGGTCCCGTTCTGTTGAATAAGCTGGAGTACAGTGGCATGATCACAGCTCACTGCAGCCTCGATCTCTTGGGCTCAAGCAATCCTCCTGTCTCAGCCTCCTGAGTAGCTGGGACTATAGGCGCACACCAGCACGCCTGGCTAATTTTTTTGTAGGGATGTGGTTTCACCATTTTGCCTAGGCTGGTCTCGAACTTTGGGCTCAAGTGATCTGCCCACCTCGGCCTCTCAATGTGCTGAGATTACAGGCTTGAGTCACTGAATCTGGTCAACCAATAGTAGCTTTAAAATTTTTTTGTGTGTGTGTTTGCATCAGAATATTTTTTTCTGTAGATAATCTTAAGAGGAACATCAGTATATAAAGCAGGTAAAAGAGGAGCTTCCAGTGATGATGAGCATTTTTTCATGTGTCTTTTGGCTGCATAAATGTCTTCTTTTGAGAAGTGTCTGTTCATATCCTTCGCCCACTTGTTGATGGGGTTGTTTGTTTTTTTTCTTGTAAATTTGTTTGAGTTCATTGTAGATTCTGGATATTAGCCCTTTGTCAGATGAGTAGATTGCAAAAATTTTCTCCCATTCTGTAGGTTGCCTGTTCACTCTGATGGTAGTTTCTTTTGCTGTGCAGAAGCTCTTTAGTTTAATTAGATCCCATTTGTCAATTTTGGTTTTTGTTGCCATTGCTTTTGGTGTTTTAGACATGAAGTCCTTGCCCATGCCTATGTCCTGAGTGGTATTGCCTAGGTTTTCTTCTAGGGTTTTTATGGTTTTAGGTCTGAGAAATGCAAATCAAAACCACAATGAGATACCATCTCACACCAGTTAGAATGGTGATCATTAAAAAGTCAAGAAACAGTTGCTGGAGAGGATGTGGAGAAATAGGAACACTTTTACACTGTTGGTGGGACTGTAAACTAGTTCAACCATTGTGGAAGTCAGTGTGGCGATTCCTCAGGGATCTAGAACTAGAAATACCATTTGACCCAGCCATCCCATTACTGGGTATATACCCAAAGCATTATAGATCATGCTGCTATAAAGACACATGCACACGTATGTTTACTGCAGCACTATTCACAATAGCAAAGACTTGGAACCAACCCAAATGCCCAACAATGATAGACTGGATTAAGAAAATGTGGCACATATACACCATGGAATACTATGCAGCCATAAAAAATGATGAGTTCATGTCCTTTATAGGGACATGGATGAAGCTGGAAACCATCATTCTCAGCAAACTATCACAAGGACAAAAAACCAAACACTGCATATTCTCACTCATAGGTGGGAATTGAACAATGACAACACATGGACAAGGAAGTGGAACTCACACACCGGGGCCTGTTGTGGGGTCGGGGGGGGTAGGGATAGCATTAGGAAATATACCTAATGCTAAATGACGAGTTAATGGGTGTAGCACACCAACATGGCACATGCATACATATGTAGCTAACCTGCACATTGTGCACATGTGCCCTAAAACTTAAAGCATAATTAAAAAATAAATAAATAAATGAATGAATGAATAAATAAATAAATAAATAAATAAATAAATAAAGAGGAGCTTCCACGCATAAGTTGGAGTTGAACAATGAGAACACATGGACACAGAGAGGGGAACAACACACCCCAGGGCCTGCTGTGGGGTGGGGGATGGGTGAGGAGAGGGAACTTAGAGGATGGATCAATAGGTGCAGAAACCACCGTGGCACACGTATGCCTATGTAACAAACCTGCACACTCTGCACATGTATCCCGTTTTATTTTTTTAAGAGAACAAAGGAAAAAATAAAGTTATAATTAAGCATTAAAAAATAAAAGGAGCTTCCTTGCTTGAAATGAATGCTGCACTTTGACCGTCACGTCTTGCCCTCTTTGCACATTCTGAACTTGCCTTTACACGCCTCCCCACAACATGATGTGTAGTTTCAGTTTTGGATTGTAATTAGTTTTGTTCATTATGGGTTAGTACTTACTTAAACCTAATGATAAATTTTAGTGCTTTCTTCACTCAATTACTGTTTTGTTGTTGTTGTTGTTTGTTTTTTGAGATGGAGTTTTGCTCTTGTCACCCAGGCTGGAGTGCAGTGGCGCAGTCTCAGCTCACTGCAACCTCTGCCTCCTGGGTTCAAGTGATTCTCCTGCCTCAGCCTCCCAAGTAGCTGGAGTTACAGGTGCCCACCACCATGCCTGGCTAATTTTTGTATTTTTAGTAGAAACGGGGTTTCACCATGTTGGCCAGGCTGATGTCGAACTCCTGACCTCAGGTGATCCAACCAACTCAGCCTCCCAATTACTGTTCTTTATTTACTTTTTGTACCTTACATTTTTAATTCTGTGTGTGTGCGTGTGTGTGCGTGTGTGTGTGTGTGTGAGGTAAATCATTCTCGATGAATTCATTGAGAGAGTCTGCTGTAAACTTACTGAATTATCACATAATGTAACAAATGCCATAGACAGGCTGGTTTAAACAACAGAAACTTATTTTTGCACAATTCCAGCATCTGGAAGTTCAAGACCAACGTGCTGGCAGGGTTGGTTTCTTCTGAATGTAGATGGCTGTTTTCTCTCTGTATCTGCACACGGTCTTCCTTGTGTATCTGGGTCCTAATTTCCTCTTCTTACAAGGACAGCAGTCATATTGGATTAAGAGCCACCCATATGATCTCATTTTAACTTAATTACCTCTTTAAGAACCCTATCTCTAAATACAGTCCCGTTCTGAGTTACTGGGAGTTAGGACTTCAACATATGAATTTTGGAGGGACACTATCCCGCCCCTCATAGTCTTCATTTTGCTTTCACTTGAATGCTAGTTTGGTTAAATTTAGGAATCTCTATCCAAAATAATTTTCAGTCAGACCTTTGAAAACTGTCTTCAACTATTTTTAGTAACATACATGACAGTTCTGGTGCCAGTCATATTCATGTTCCTTTATTGACTTGTCTTGTTTCCTCTAGAAACTTTCAGGATCTTCTCTTGAATTTTATGACAATTTCCTGTGTTAGGGCCTTTTAAATTTTATTTTGCTTGAAATTTAGTGGATGAGTTCAACTTGAAAACTCACTTTTTTTGCTTTAGGAAATTTCCTTTTATTATTTCTCTCATTAATCCCTCCCTCTATTTAATGTTTCCTCTTGCTGAAACTCTCATTAGAAGTTAGAATTTCTTTCTCCTTTTATGTTTATTAAGGGAGAATTCCTTAGCTCAATCTTACATGGAACTAATTTGCATTTCCTCCATGTACATTCTGCTTAGCTCATCTACTGATTTTAAAATAATTACATTTATAATTTTTAAGATACCTAATTTTTTCATATAGCCCATCCTTGCTTTATAAATGACATATCATCTTGCATCTCTCTGGGGATATTCATTATACTAACTTGGGGGAAGTCTTCTTTGTTTGCTCTATCAATTATGTTTTCTTGGATATTTGTTCTTTTGTGTGTTGAGTTTGGTGTTTCACCTTCATAGTGCTGGTTTTTCAACTATATTTGGGATTTTTGGATATACGTTTACCATGTCATTTGAGAATTTCTGTTTTCCTTTTGGTGGATACCACCTCTGATTAAAGGAGCTTTCCCGCAGGGACTGTGGGACAGGGATGGAGCCTGCTACCAGGTGTGTGCAGTGGCGGTGTGTTTCCTGGGTGTGAGCTGTCCCACTCCCTCTGGAGGTCACTGGTTCTATGGGGAGTTCCCTGGGATTTCTGGCCCCTTAGTCTGGAGCCACACTGGAAAGTGAGGAAAGCTCCTATCCCTGGACCCATCTTCTTATCCATCACCCTTGTGATAGCCCAGGGTGCCTTCCACTCTGCATGTCCAAGTTTGGGATGTCCCAGGACAGCTCCTGCCTTGCCGCATGCTGCTACACTGCTGTGGCCAGGCCTTCTCGCTCTGTTAATCCACAGCCTTCTGCTTTCTCTCTGGAATTCTTTGAAGTTTCTCACTTGTTAATGGACACTTCTTTTTATGGTGTTGTTTTCAGTGTTCTCTCTAATTTATTTTCTTTTAAATCACTTTCTGGAGTTCTAGGGTCTGTCGGCATTCTCCAGCACTGTGCTGTCCAACACAGTAGCCATAACTGCACGTGGCTATATAAGTTGAAATTATTTAAGATACCTAGAACGTAAAAGTCAGTTTCTCAGTCACAGAAGCCACATTCCAAGTGCTTAACAGCCACATGTGACTAGTGCCTCCACAGTGAACAGCATAGCTATAGAATGCTTCCATCACTGCAGAAAGGTCTCTTGGACAGCACTGCTCTACATCTTCTGAATCTGAAAAGTGAAGAAATTCCTAAATCCCTTTTGAGATGCTATGAGGAATAGGTGACAGTAAGCCCGTGTTGTGCACACGGCAGGGTGCTCAATCAGTACAAGCTGAACGTCCACTCAATGGCAAGTGAATTGGTGGTGCTGGGACTGGAACCTGCTGTTTCTGCCTCATTGTTCCCAGAATTACCATAAACAGGTGAACCATTGAGAAACAGAGGGCATGAAGGAGACCAGGCAAAAGCGTGAACCAGGACAGTGAGGGCGACCTGAAATCACATGCCTTAAAACACTGTCTTTATACCCCAAATCAGAAAAAGAGAGCTCGATTAGAAACAGTGATTTATTTAATCCTCACAAGAACTTTGTCAAGAAGGCATTATTATTCTTACCCTGGTATGAATGAGGAATGAAATAAATGCAGTCCATGAAAATGAACTAAATCTCTTACGCCACACAGTTAGGTCAACGGGAAATTCACGGCGATGTTAGGACTAGAATCCACTGCTTCCTCATTCGTATTCCTTAGGATAACTAAAAATTAGTAAGTCACGGGGAAACACACATCACAAAGGTGATGAGGAAATTCAAACCCAGATCTAACCCAAAACCCTTCCACAACATGGTTCCAAAATGTGTTTGATTATGGTCCCCTCATAAAACATTTTTGAGCAATACATGCATGCACAAACACACACACAGGTTTATGTGTGTGTGTGTATATATATATATATATATATATATACACACACACACAGTATAAAAAGTATTCACAATGATGCACTAAAAAGATAATAAATAGAATGCAAGTCTCAATCTTTTGTCTCATACTCTAGCATTATTTCTCATGTTTCCTAGAGGGCTCCCCACCTCCTACTTTGAGAACCACTGATCTAAACCATGCCACATAAAAGAGGGAACATTTTGTAAGAGGGACTTGCAGGCTTGGGAATCTCAGCTTCCATCTGCTCATCTAAACCGCTCTGAAAAGAAACATAATTGGACCATAATGTATTCAATGGCAGCCACATTCTTTGAGTAACTAGGGCTTTTCACTATTTCTGTGCACCAGTGGTCTGATATTTGTCACTGGCTCTTATTTCAAAAAGAGAATTAACTCTAACCTACCATTCAGAGGTTGCTCCTGACCATGCGTTGCGTCTGTGAAAAGCATGGAAATGGGCAAAGCAACACATAAGTGCATCAAGATGGTTCTTTTTTTCCAAGAAATAATAACAAATGTCATCTTTACTGAAATGAAATGAGACTTGATGAAACAAATGACTCATTTATTTACATCATCCAGATTTTTAAAAACTGGCCTCCTTGTTTTCATGACCATTCACTGCTTGCTGTGATAACAGTGTTTTCAGCTTAAAAGCACTATGATGTGTTTGATTCTCTCTTGGGTGCAATTTCTCTCCTCTGTGTCCCTTTATCTCTGTTTCTGCCTCTCTCTGAATCAAAGAGAAGATATAGGTGTTATTATCCCCTTTTTATAGATGAAGAACTTTGTTTGAGAAGTTAGGTTATACAGCTAGTATATGGTAAAGTCAAACCTTGAACTCAGATTCTCTGTTCCAGAGCCAATGCTCTGACGGAAATTTTAACTAGTAGAATTGCTTTAGTCAGAATTTCATCTAGTTGGCATTATGTAGTTGGGAGAGAGGACAGGGTGGGGCTGAGCACCCGCATAGCCAAAGTACCAGCTTAACTTTATCTTGCACTGAGAGATTAGCAGGGTTTTACAGAAACAGTCCCACAGATTCAGAAGAGGCTGTGCCTACATTTGCTATTCAGCTGGTACAAAGCCTTTAGGAGAAGCCTGGAGCAGCACAAGTCCCCGAAGTGGGTATCACAGGGCCAGCAAATCGACAGAAGTAAATCAAATTGCAGAGGTTCGGAGTGGATCAGTGGGATTGCCTTAGGAGGTGTTTCCACGGGCTGTGTAGTCTTTATGACTCTTCACCTGTGTCAACAACAGGCACTTCAATGTCTTTTGAATTTAGCCCTTCCTTTGTGCCTCCTCTTCTTATTGCCCCAGTTCAGATGTATTGCCTAGACTTTTTCAGAAGCCCCCCACCCAGTTTTCCCACTTCCCTTCCATCTGTTACACCACCACCAGAGTCATCTTTCAAAACCTGGATCTGGTGATGATGGCACCCTTCAGCTCGCAGACTTCTGTTAGTGCCCCGTTACTATAAGATCATGTTAAAAATTTTAACATCGTTTTCAAATTTCTTCATCTTACTCCAGATTAACTTTCCCACTTCTCCCACCATCCCACTTTCCTTTATCCTATCTGCCAACCTCTTCAGTCTAATCACTGTTCTCCAAAAATAGCCAGTACTTTCATGCCTCTACGCTTTGCTCATGCTCCCTCCTCTGCCTGGAATGTCCTCCGCCTCCTTCACCTCCTCCCTCTGGTGGAATCTTCCTCATCCTTCAATAAACAGCCCAAATGGCCTCTTTAGGGGAAGCCTCCATCCCTAACCTTTCCAGGTAGGATGTGATACTCTGCACTGGGACCTTAAAACATGCTCTCATTATGGGGAACTTTGTCTGCTTGTATGCGTGTCTTTTTGGATCATTAGATGGTGAACTCCTCTGTAAAAAAGAGAGCATCTTATTTGTCTTTGGGTCCTCAATGCTAGCACCTAGTAGGCATCTAGAAGTTGAAGTTGAATTTATTCATGTAGCTGAATAATTTTGAGAGGTCTTGAAAGGGCCAAATTCCTACCATATCTGAGATAAGCTGCAAGAGATAAAGCACAAATTCAGCAAAAAACATTTACTTACTTAAGTCTATAGCCACTCCATCTAAACATAAAGATTGGATGCATTTTTATAATAGCTGGGAGCCTTTTTTTTTTTTTTTTGGCTTTCCCAATAAGTTTGTGCTGTGTCTATAGTGTAATAACACTGGATTAGAATGAATAGTTATGGGTTTCTAGTCTTAACTTTTCTATTAATTAGCTGTGTGCCCTCTGACAAGTCAGTTCTCCTTTCTAGTTCCTTACTTACAGAATATTCGTGTGAGGCAGATGATTCCTAAGGTGCTCTCTTTTTTTTTTTTTTTTTTTTTTTTTGAGACGGAGTCTCGCTCTGTCGCCCAGGCTGGAGTGTAGTGGCGCGATCTCGGCTCACTGCAAGCTCCGCCTTCCGGGTTCACACCATTCTCCTGCCTCAGCCTCCTGAGTAGCTGGGACTACAGGCACACGCCGCCATGCCCGGCTAATTTTTAGTAGAGACGGGGTTTCACCGTGTTAGCCAGGATGGTCTCTATCTCCTGACCTCGTGATCTGCCCGCTTCGGCCTCCCGAAGTGCTGGGATTACAGGTGTGAGCGACCCCGCCCAGCCGGTGCTTTCTAATTCTATAATTTGATAATTCTTATTTTCCAGTTAGGAAAACTAAGTCTTTACTTCCCTTGGAGCATGATGGAGCTTAACCAACAAAGGGTAAACTTTCTACATTGTCATAAAAACATCTTTGTCCTACTATGACCCTATTACCAAAAACTGTGGGTATTAGAAATGGTACAAGGTATTTTATGAAGTGAGAATTCCTGATATGGGGAAAAACAAAAACAGAAAAAGGCAGACACAGCTAACAACCAAAAAAACTCCTTATTGCTAAAACATCAGAGTTCTGCTCCTTTAAAGTTGGAAGGCCTCACATCAGGAGAAGAAAAAGACCTCAGAAAGATTAGTTGATCTTTTGTGTTCACAAAGATGAAAGAGTTAAGTCGTCAAGCCCCCCCGAAAAATGGTTTGGAGTAAAAGGAGAAGATGCTTGCATGTCGAGTTTAAAACTCGGGTCCTCGGGGATTGCATTCTACAAAGTGACACAGGTCCAAAGAGAATCAGAATCTTCAAGGTGGTGTGTGCAGCGGTGTCACTGCCCCTTAATGGTTGCTGTGACAATTACCCTTTATATAAGAAGAGATCTGAGAGCCCCCCCCCAATATTCTGAAGTGCTGTATTCCAATTTCTTAAAGATAGTCTTGGTCGGGCGCGGTGTCTCACGCAGGTAATCCCAGCACTTTGGGAGGCCGAAGCGGGTGGATCACCTGAGGTGGGGAGTTTGAGACCAGCCTGACCAACATGCAGAAACCCGGTCTCTACTAAAAATACAAAATTAGCTGGGCATGGTGGCGCATGCCTGTAATCCTAGCTACTCAGGAGGCTGACGCAGGAGAATCGCTTGAACCCAGGAGGCGGAGGCTGCAGTGAGCAGAGATCATGCCATTGCACTCCAGCCTGGGTGAAAAGAGTGAAAGTCCATCTCAAAAAACAAAACAAAACAAAAACAAAAAGATAGTCTGTATATTTTAGAGCAATTTTAAGTTCACAGCAAAATTGAGTGGAAGATACAGAGTTTCCATATATCCCCTGCTCCCAGACATGCATTGCCCTGCCCACTATCAACACTCTGCACCGGAGTGGAACATTTGTTGCAATCAATGAGCCTACAATGTTACATCATTATCTCCCAAAGTCTATAGTTGACATCAGAGTTCACTCCTATGGTTGTTCATTCTGTGGGCTTGGACAAATGTATAATGACACGTATCCACTATTATATCATCATACAGAATAATTTCACTGACTTAAAAATCCTTTATGCTCCATCTATTCATCTCTTCTTCTCCACTAGCCTCTGTCAACTACTGATCTTTTTACAGTCTCCATAATTTTGCCTTTTCCAGACTATCATATAGTTGAAACCACATAGGATTGTAGCCTTCTCATATTGGCTTCTTTCACTTACCAATGTGCATTTAAGGTTCTTCCACGTCTTTTCATGGCTTGAGAGTGCATTTCTTTTTAGCATTGAATAATATTCCCCTGCCTGGATGTGCCATAGTTTATCTATCTATTCAACTACTGATGACCATCTTGGTTGCTTCCAAGTTTTGGCAATTATGAATAAAGCTGCCATAAACATTTGTGTGCAGATTTTCATGAGGACATAGTTCTTGTGCAGACATTACTCATTTGGGTAAATACCAAATAGTTTGATTGCTGGATTATATGATAAAAGTACACTTAGTTTTCTAAGAAACTGCCAAACTGTCTTCCAATGTGTCTGTGCCATTTTGCATTTCCATCAGCAATAAATGAAAGCCCTCGTTGCACCGCGTCCTCACCAGCGTTTGGTGTTGTCAGTGTTTTGAATTTTGGCCATTCTAATACATGTGTAGTGGTATCTCGTTGTTGTTCTAATTTGCAATTTCCTAATCACATATGATATTGAGCATCTTTTCATTTTCTTATTTGCTCCCTGTATATGTTTGGTGAGGTGTCTGTTCAGGTCTTTTGACCATTTTTTAAATTGGGTTGTTCATTTTCTTATTCTTCAGTTTTAAGAGTTCTTTTTATATTTTGGATAACAGTCCTTTATCAGATGTGCCTTTTGCATATTTTCATATTTTATTCCAGTCTGTGGCTTGTCTTCCCATTCTCTTGACAGCATCTCTTGCAGGTTTTTTTTTTTTTGCAGAACACTGCAAAAATGTTCTTCCTTTTTAAAATATACCTTTTCAAGCTAAATTCCACTTTTAAATTGCTTTAGCAGAAATATTAACTATCCAGAAATGTCTTCCCAGTCCACAGAAATAGGATTTATTTTATTTGTATTTCCTGAACTTATGAATTAGTAGAAAAGGAGTTAGAAAAATCACCTGTGTTCAAATTTGAGTTATAACTTTGAATGTGCATTCCAAATATTCATTGAGGGAGTGTCCTGGGGTGGCAGACTTCAACCCTGTTTCCTAAATTTTGCTATATCTGATGCCATAGGTTAAGGGACTTCAACTAATATCCCACAAATGCATAGGATATGACATTTATTTCTCACCGAGTATACCTACTGTCACGGCAACCTTCGCCAGCTGGAATGTAGACTGAGTAGATGGTGAGGTGCTTAGTCTGAGGAACTAAGTGTATGTGTGTGAGTGAGGAACACTTTCCTGAGAAGATTAGCTGGAACCTAAGAAAGGTTTCCTGTCTCCCAGAAGATGGGAAGATTTTGCCTCATGAGTATTTGTGAGAAAGTGGTTAAGGCAATAAGGAGCTCTGGTCACAGGATGACATGGTGCTAGGAAGGGGCCAAGTATAGAGTATGACAACTGTGGATCTTTTTATATATGTGGTCCCTTTTATAGAGGCTGAGATATGGTGCTGGAGGCTGTGTTATAGTTATTGTTGACTTGTTTGGTGATGTTTCTCTATGAGTTTCTTCTAGTGAGTTGTCTCCAAATGCTAGAATTTGAAAGTGCAATAAGAAGTTCCAGAAGCTATAGGGCCAGTACAGGTAGACCACAAAACTTGATAACCATCAGACCCTATAATATTTTCAGTCTGTAAAGAAAGACTGCATTATGCATACTCTCCTAGACCTGTGAAAGGAGAAATCATGAAATAACCTTCATTAAAAAATTTTCCTAGCATAGGCTAAGAAAATCGAGTATCGTGTTCTATTATGGCAATTGGCATAAATATTGGAAATGAAGATCATGTTCCAGTGATTGATAATCTTACATACATGCCATGTGAGAAATAGTCCAATGGACCAGGCACATTTATTCAAAGATGAATTGGTGATGGTAGGAATATGAAAACTTATAGCAAACTTTCAAATATCTAATGAACTGTCATATATATTAGGAGGGAAGAAATTTGTTCCAAGAAAGGGAAAAACTAGGACCAATAGACATTGCAGATAGGTAGACTGATATTGTTTCAATGTAAAGGAAAATTAGTGTCTGAGAAGGTAGTGCATCCTTTTTCAATTTACAGCAATTGGAAAATGAAATAATGTTTACAGCTCATGGTGAAAAAGAGTAGCACAACGGTTCCCACCTGCCTAAGGGCTGAGATGATTAATATCTTGCCAACCTGTAACCCAGTCCCAGCACAGTGATTGGGAAGCTCTGCATTGATGGGATTGCTGGTCTCTGAAAATAGTAAATTCCCCACCTTAGGAACCCTTCAAGTAGAGCCTGGAAACAACCTGGATGGGGGTGTTGTAATGGCAATTTTAAAATGCTTTTAAATGTATGTACTTTTTATTACAGTTTCATAAGTTCTGACAAATGCACAGATTCACATAATCACCACTGTGATCAACACATAGAACAGTTCTACCATCACCCCAAAATTATTTTGAGCTACTCTTTTGTAGTCACACCTATTCCCATTCCTAAGCTCTTGCAACCACTGATCTGCTCTCTATCCCTATAGTTTTGCCTTTTCCAGGAGGTCATATAAGTGAAATCACACAGTATCTAGCCTTTTGAATAAGGTTCCTTTCACTTAGCTTAGTGCATTTGAGATTCATCCACACTGTTGACTCATCCATGGTTTGTTCCTTTTTATTGCTGAGTAGTAGTTGATTGTATGGTTGTGCCACCATGCCCATTCATTCAGCAGCTGAAGAATACTCGGGGGACTTCTGGCTTCTAGCCCAACATTTTAGGAGATTAGAAGTCATCACTTTAGGCCAGGTGTGGTAGCTCATGCCTGCAATCCCAGCACTTTGGGAGGCCGAGGTGGGCAGATCACAAGGTCAGGAGATCGAGACCATCCTGGCTAACATGGTGAAATCCCGTCTGTACTGGGAAAAAAAAAAAAAAAAAAAAGCTGGGCGTGGTGGTAAGCACCTGTAGTCCCAGCTACTCGGGAGGCTGAGGCAGGAGAATGGCGTGAACCCGGGAGGTGGAGCTTGCAGTGAGCTGAGCTCCCGCCACTGCACTCCAGCCAGGGCGACAGAGCGAAACTGTCAAAAAAAAAAAAAAAAAAAAAAAGTCATCACTTTATCCTAACAAGTAAAAAGCTGAACAAACTGAAAACTGACAGCTCTTCTTAGCTCCATGAAATAATTGAAATCACAGGACAAACCGCTCTCCCCAATTTGGGCAGAGAATGGATCAAAGAACCCACAATTTACTGGAGCAGAAATCTCAGTGGGAACTAGTGTTGAGTTAATTTAACCAGTACATTATAGCTGGCTTTAAACAAAAAATTACAAGAACATGCTAATAAGCAAGAAACAGAGTTTGAAGAGACAGAGCAAGCATCAGTATCAGACTCAGAAAAGACAGGGATGTTTGAATTATTAGAACAGGAATTTTAAACAATTATGATTAATATATTAAGGAGTCTAGTGGAAAAAGTACACACTATGCAAGAACAGATAGGTCATGTAAGCAGAGAGATGAAAATATTAAGAAAGAATATAAAATAAATGTTAGAAATCAACTCTGTAATCAAAATGAAGGACTTTGATGGGCTTATTAGCCAACCGGACACAGCTAATGAAAGGATCAGTGAGCTTGAGGCTATGTCAATATAAACTTCCCAAACTGAAAAGCAAAGGAAAAAAAGACTTATGATAAGTGGAACATAATATCCAAGAACTATAGGACAACTATAAAAGATTTAAAGAACATACAATGAGAACACCAGATGAAGAGAGAAAAAGAAACAGAGGAAATTCTTGAAGCAGTAAAGACTGAAAAGTTCCCAAAATTAATGTCAGACAACAAACTACAAATACAGGAAGCTCAGAGAACACCAAGCAGGATAAAGGGCTGTTATTTGGTTTGTTTCCAGTTTGGGGGCAATTATGAATAAATATGCTACAAATATTAATATACAGCATTGTTTTTTGTAAACATAACTCTTCATTTTTGAAGGTAAATATCTGAGTGGAATTTCTGGGTCATATGGTAAGTCTATGTGCAAGTTCATAAGAAACTCCCGAATCATGTTTCAAAGTGCCTGTGGGTTCCCACTAACCACGTCCAGTTGCTCGGCATCTTCACCAGCATTTGCTGTGATCAATCTCATTTTGCTGTTTCTTAAGTTTTAGCCATTTTAACAGATGTGTAGTGGTATTTCAGTGTGATGTTAATTTGCATTTCTCTAATAAATAATGATGGTGAGCTTTTTTTTTTTTTAGACGGAGTTTCTCTCTCTGTCGCCAGGCTGGAGTGCAGTGGCGCTATCCCAGCTCACTGCAACTTCTGCCTCCCTGGTTCAAGTGATTCTTCTGCCTCAGCCTCCCAAGTAGCTGGGATTACAGGCATACGCCACCATGTAGAGCTAATTTTTGTATTTTTAGTAGAGACAGGGTTTCACCGTGTTAGCCAGGATGGTCTTGATCTCCTGAACTTGTGATCGGCCTGCTTCAGCCTCCCAAAGTGCTGGGATTACCGGCGTGAGCCACAGCGCCCGGCCGATGTTGAGCATTTTTTAATGTGCTTTTTTGCTAACTATACGTCTTGTTCAGTGAAGTGACTATTCAAATCTTTTATCCATCTAAAAAATTGGATTGTTTTCTTATTGTAGAGTTTTGAGAGTTTGTTGTATGTTCTGGAAACAAGTCAAAGGTGCTGTTAAAATCATCTGGAGAATGTTGACTTTTGTTTATTTTGGTAGGCAACCAGGCTGGTTAAATTCATACCACAAGTTGTGTCTTGCCTTCTGAGGGTGGTGGTTCCAATGTCAAAGCCAAGAGGTAAAGAAGGAAAGAAAAACCCAGTAAGCTCCCTGGTGTACAAGCTATTCTTCTCTCAGGTAATAGTGTTTGTATTCTGCCCAGAGATTTTAGTTATAATCAGTGGAGGAGACAGGCTGTAATGGGCTTACTTTGTCTTGTTTAGCACTAGTTCTGTAATGGCAATTTAAATACTGGACGGTGATTTTCCCAGATCATTAGTCATCAAACCTAGCAACAAATCAGAATTACCAGAGACACTTTGTTTGTTTATTTACATATTTTTTTTGAGACAGGATCTTACTCTGTCACCCAGGCTGGAGTGCCGTGGTATAATCATGGCTCACTGTATCCTCTACCTTCTAGGTTTAAGTGATCCTCCCACCTCAGCCTTCTGAGTAGTTGGGATTACAGGCATGCACCACCATGACCAGGTAATTTTTTAAATATTTTTTGTAGAAATGGGTCTCACTGTGTTGCTCGGGCTGGTCTCAAATTCCTGGGCTCAAGTGATCTTCCTGCCTCGGACACACAAAATGCTGGCATTACAGGTGTAAGCTACCATGGCTGGCTTCCTGGGAAGCTTGAAATAATATAGATTTAAGGGTTCCACCCTAGACCCATCTCCATTAGAAGCCCAAGAATCTGTCAAAGATGCTTTCTGGTGTTTCTAATACAGCCAACCTGGGACTGATTTGGGGGCCCAAAGTCAGGGTTAAGCTTGGAAGTTTGTGAAGCCCTGGATAAGACGATCTCCAGGGTCCTTTCCAGCCCTGAGATCCTTAGGCTCTATATTATTCAGAATATCCCATTCACAAAGATGCTTGTTAATGAGGTGCCATTCTATTCATTTCTCTCAAAATTTCAGCTGAAGCTGTAGATCACATAGGTCATCTTGGCAAAGGTCCCAGAGAAGATTAAAAATATGTAACTGATAGCAAGGTCAAGATATTAAAACCAAAAGGAGAACGGATGGTCTCCCAATCTGTAAGATTAGTTTCATGGAAATAACAACTTCTTGCAATAATAGCGGCAATAAAATTTAAATCTGCCTTATATAGTGTTTGCCAAGAGGAATATCATGTGTGTTCAAGTCTGAAGATTAGTGGTTTCATTAAGAGCCTCCTTTCCTCCCTAGGATCAGCTCTTTCCCATACATTTGATAAAACTCTTTGGTTGAGCGCAGGTTCTGCTTATGTGCTAGGAATCGCCAGAGAGTTTGAATTTGCTTTTCATAAAAATTTATTTCTAAGGACCTCAGAAATCATCTCCTTGGGATCACTTCTATAAGGATGGAAGAGGAAACCAGCCCTGACAGGTTAAGTGCCTTATTAGGTTAAGTGCCTTATTAGCGAGTCTGAACTGGGGCTTGAAGCCAGATTTTGGCTCCTAGGTTGTGCATGTCTTACTTCTCTGAGTTGAGTCAAGTGAGATGTTGGATGCAGAGCCTCTTAGCGTGTTAACAACAACGGCTCAGATAGCTGCAGTTGGCAGTGGCTGAGCTCCATGCAAGGCATTTGTAAAGGGTGCTTTGACCTAAAATGTTTCAGCTCCTGGATTTGCAGCTATGAAAATACTGGCAACTAAAATGGCTCAGAACTTGCAAAGTGCCAACTTGCTGGCACATCGTATTCTCTGGGCACTGGGAAGTGGATGGCCCTTGGCTCTCTCTGGAAATTTTTTCGCCCCATTTCCTCTCAAAAGTGCCACATGGTATTGTATAGCCAGGGCTTAATCAGGTGAAGCAGAATCTCTATGAGTTATGAAGTAAATGATTTCTTATAGAAATCAGATCTTATACAATTGTGAGAGAAACTGGGGGAATAAATGTTGGAAAGGGCTCGTTGGAAGATCGGAGTCACAAACCGGACAATCTGAGAAGCTGAGCATGCCCAGCCACCACAGAGGGACTGTGCGGGAGGAGCTGGTGGTAGAGGAATATATTGGGGGTTGGTGCCTCTGTGGGTCTGCATGGAAGCTTCTGGTGACAGGGCTGGAGCAGCTGCTCTTCAGCAGGACCCGCCCTCAGGAGGAGGCGGTGGACAAAACCTGGAGGACAGCCAGGCAGCTGGAGTCAGGGGCACTTTTGTGTCGTCATTGCATCACATTGCCCTGGCCTTCTGAGAGGAATGGTGGTTGTTTCCTTTCTCCCTCCAACATGGTGTGCAAACTCCTCTTTGGTGCTCAAAATCACAACCATAACATGAAGGGGTTTTCGTGAAATGTTCTGGCTTAAGCAACTTGATACGGAATAAATCACCTCAAGTTTAGAGCCTGAAATAGCAACAGCGGCCACGCCTTGGGACTAATGCCATGGAAGCACTGTTCTCATTTGCCATGAACAATCTGGAATCAGCCTGCCTCACCACAGTCTGAACACGCATGACGATGCCAGGCGGCCCGAGCTCTGGAGTGCGGGCCTCAGCTCCGGGCACAGCTGCAAGCACACGCTGGCGCTGCACAGGGTCTGTCCCTGAAGCTTTCTGAAATTAACTTCCTCAAAATGGGGCCAATAATAACTACCTCGCAATATTCTTTGGAAGTAGATATAATAGTAGATGCTCAATAAAAATTATTCCTTTTCTATCCCAAGTGCCACTTTTTCCCCTGGGTCACATAGGACCTGTCCTCTTTCTCAGAATGTCTCCAGGTAGAAATGACTTTATCAAACTCCAACTTGTTCAACCCGCCTTATTTTGCTGTTGTTCTGTTTTCTTTAGTTTTAGGCTTTGAGCAGTCTGAAGCTATGGTTTTTAGTTTCTGTCTCTGGTGATAAGCAGAAAAGAGGGGTGAGAAAGGGGCTTTACTGGTTCAACTAGAAATAGAAACTAAGAGCCCATGAGTGTATTCTCTCCCTTGGACACCTCTGGAAGTGTTGAATTTTGATAATGAATATAGGTATGTAATTTATATTAGCATTCCTGGCATTTCATCGTGGTCCTAGTTGCAAGTATCGACAAGTTCCAGTTTGTTGGATAGTGATAAAAAACACTGATTGGCACGGGAAACATCTGCCATCAATTCATAGCCTTTTCCCACAGGAGAGGGATGGAGCCCTTCTTAGGCAGTTAGACCAAAATCTATTGACTTGGACATGCAAGATCTATTGGTTTAGAAAAGTGAGTTTGGTAACATGAGTTCCCTGGGGATCCTTCAATTTTCCTGGGTCAGAAGAGATAAATTACGATTCCATAAATGTATTTTGCCATATAGGAGGGAAGCAAACATATATATGTATTCATGAATCTTTGCATATAAATACATATCTGTACATATTCATATAAAGCAAAAGAGATACTATGTATAATATTTTTAGATATATGTACTTAAAGTCATATAAAAACATATATACATATACATGTCTATCTGAGATATAAATAATACATAAGGTAGGATAGAGGGGCAAGACAAGTAGAAGCTGATATCAAAGTTGGAGACAGACAACCACAAAAGAAAAAGAACTTGAAAAGGAAAATAGTCTGGAGCCATTAATTTGAAAAAGATGTGGACCTATACATTTATTAGCCCCTGAAGGCATTACAGTATCATAGGTGGCTTAAACTGTGTTTGTTGAATTTGAATTTAACAAAGCAACAGTGCTCATGAATTTCTGAAATGTGAAGAAAAGTTTAAATTATAGTCAAAGTACAGTGCTCTATTTAGGAAATGGGGAGCTATATTATCATTTTAGAAAGATTTTAATTCATAGTAACAAAATTGTTCTTATTCAGGATGAACTTCTAGAAGATTCACACATAGAGGATATTTTTATGAAACGAAATAGGATAATATAGGCATTGTTTTGCACGACACAGTGCTGAGCATATGGTAAAAACTAGTAAACACTTGAAAAAGAATTCAGTATATACAGGGCCTTTTAAAAATGCACTTGATTACTTGACTGCTGGAGGACACGATAATATATTCCTTACCTACATTTTTCTACAAAATGTTGACAATCATAACAAGTCCTCATTTAGCCGCTGATTTGATTGAGCAAGTCACTGGCCTGTGTTCACTCAAATGGGAGACTAAAATGTAAAACTACTTTTTAAAAAGTTGACTAAGAAATTGATACCTTTTGTCAACCTAAAATAATAACACATTTCCTTTGAGCTTATCTCTTATTTTAAGCCCTCAAGATATGAAAACTGCTACTGATAAGTACTGTAAAGAATCTGCAGTCAACTCACATTCTTTTATATAATTAGTAGGATTGCTCAGGCAGCTTATCTGCTTTAAGTTCTGAAAATCTCTTTATCCTTTATCTTCAGAAACACTAATCACTTGGGAAGGACAAGACTGAGAGAACTTGTTTTAAAGTCGATTAAAAAAATTTTTTTTTCATCAAATTCTATTGCTTGAGTTTCCTGGGTTTCTTGAATCTATTAGTTCAACTACTTCCCTTTCTGGTATCTGAAATTGTACTTTACATCCACTTGAGCATAGGTGAGTTGCTTGCATTTCCTGGTGAGATAAGCATTTCTGAAGGCCTTTTCTATTCATTCTTTGGCTGACTTTTGCCAGGCCCAGGGAACAGGGAACAACTAGTCTGAGAACTAGGAAGCCTTTGCTCTGGGTTTCCTTCTGTGATCTGGTAAGAGCCCTTTGGCTACCAGCCACAGAAATGACTGGCAACATTAAGCAAAAGAAACTCTTGGAAGGATAGCAAAGGCCCAGACTCAGCGGATGGCTGAAAATCTGGTTTGAAGATGGGCTGGTGCCATGGCCACTTCAGAGGCTGGGAAGCAGGAGCCTCAGCAACAGTTGCAGCCGGGACAGACAGCAAGAACAACACTGCTAGGATGAGATGGAACATCCAATCCCCGGGGGGCTGGCCCAGGCTGGATGACAAGTCCACTCTTGCTAGACATGGATTGGGTTCCCAATTACAGTCCACTGGGCTCCATCCAACATGGAAAATGTCATTCCTTAGAGGAAATAAGGAGGCAGTTTGGGAAAAGAAACTTTTCCCATTGCATGCTGGCCAGATAACTTTGTCCACTACTGTGCTACTACCTAGTATCTTTAAAGTTGCTTCCAGCTTTGAAAACAAATGGAGAGTGCTTCTCCCATTAAAGCCATTGGAATTACCACGTCTTAGGGATGTTTCCTTCTATGAATGCCTATGAAACCAATGAACAATAATAGGACAAACTGGAAGACTTTTGTGAACAATGGGGGTTTATGTGGCTATAATAGTTATCTATTGCTGTATAACAGTATTAGCACAAACTTATATCTTAAAATACATATTTATTGTCTCATAGTTTCTGTGTGTCAGGAATCCATACATGGCTTAGTTTGGGTCCTCTGTAGGGCCTTATAAGGCTGCAATCAAAGTGGAACTGGGAGCTGTGGTCTCATCTGAGGCTTGACTGGGGAAAGAGCCACTCTGAGCTCATTCAGGTTGTTTGCAGAATTTGTGGCCATATGCAGTACTTATTTGTTTTTTGCTGGTTGTTGGCTACAGCCTGCCTTTTGCTGAAAGGCTGCCCACAGGCCCTTGCCACTTTGGGCCCACCGACATGGCTGCTTTGATTCCTAAAAGCCAGCAAGGGAGAGAGACTACAGCAAGATGGGCACCACAGTCTTACGACATGTGACCACATAACCACACACACAGTCACACGCCCCGTCACCTTTACTGTATCCTATTGGTTAGAAGTAAGTTACAGGTCCCAACCACACTCAAGGGGAGGGGAGAACACAAGGGTGTAAACACCAGGAGGTGGGGATCAAGGGGCAACCTCACAAACCTGTCAGAGAAGCAGTACTGGGTGGGACAGTGTCCAGAGCTGCCTGGAAATCTAACACCTCCTTTCTTCCTATGCGTCTAATTTCCCCAGAAAGGTAATTCTTTATGTGGAGAATTGATGAGGGGAACAAAACAAAACCTTGGCTTCCAATCTCTCTAGCTCAACCACAGAGGAGAAGTGGGAGGGAGATGTAAGAACCTCCTCAGAGACACAGCAGCTGTCTGTCTTGGTGTTTCTCTCATAGTTCCGTGTAACCAATTAAATCTAGTAGCCTCTACAGAACTATACATTTTGTCTCTATCTACCATTGGGCAACTTATCTTTTCTCTTTATTGCATGGAAATGCTTTATTTATTCATGTGTACATACTATCTTTCTCAACTATAAGCACCTTGAAGGCAGGGGCCATTTCTTAAATCAGAGACCATTCACCTGTTCTCTAAGAAGGATAAAAACAAAGGTACTTTGGAGGAAATAGTTCATATTGGTTCTCTAGTGGTGGAGGAAAAGGGTTTTCTAGGTCAAGGTGCAAATCTGCCCTCTCCTAGCTGTACTTGGTTGTGCAAACAAAACATGTGTATTTGAAAGGGCTGACTTTATTAATGCTCAGATTACCCTGAACAATGTGCTTGATTCCTACTAGAGCTGCTAGGCATGTCTCTAGAAGTAAATGGGCAATGGATAATGAGGTCCAATAGACATGAGCTGAGACTTGCATACACTAGCAGTGTGACCATGGACTTGTTGCTTTAATCCCTGTGAGCCTCAGTTGTAGCTCATAGATATGATACATTTAAAACGTATAACCCTGTCTACATATAGTAAACATGTAGGAAATAGATACTATGATGCTCCTTTAAGACCCTAGCCAGAGAAAGCACTTGTCAATTCTCAAGGTGCAGTTCTTCCCATAACAAACGGGTCAAAGAGATGCACACTTAACACACTGGAACTCGTCCCTTCTCTTGGAGCTCCTGGGGGTTCTCCAGGTGTGGAGGACATTAGAATCCTTACTGCTGTTTTCCTGTCCCTGGAGCTGGGCCATCCAAGAAGTATGTTAAGAGAGCTGGTACAGACCCACCTCTGTGTACAGCAGGAAGCGTGGGACAGATGCTGGTCACGCCAGGGCCCCTAGGCGCCTACCTTTCATTTCTAATCTCGTGGAGTGTGGTAGGAAGCACATGGGACTTAGCTAGGTGTTCTTGGCCAAGCAACAACCTCTCCAAAGCCAATTTTACTTCTGCAAAAGTGGAGCAATCTCAAGGGTCAAAATGGGGGACAGAATGTAGAAACATTCTATAAACTTTGCATATCTAACGGAACCCAGCATGGATACTCTTTACTAAGAATTTGCCTCTGTGATTAGGTAAATTTTAATTTTCTCCCAACAGTGCCTTAACCAGCCAAATGAAAATGCTAACTATATTTTAGAAAAGTTTTAATTTGAACAACTTATGATTAAAAATACATTTTATAAATAATTTTTCCATAGACTTGATTGAGGATTGTTGCAAACTTTACAAAAAGATACACTGCAACAACAGATTAAAGAAATTACAAAAAATATAGCTATACCCCTATTTAAAAATACAACATTATACATCACACAGCATTTTCTTTGTGCAAAATGTTTAAGGGAATGCTGTGTTAGGCATGTCAAGCATATTTACTTAGAGGGAAGTAAACTTTAATACAGTTACTTTGCATAATAGTATAGGCATAGCTAAAATAATGGATTTTTCCCCCTAGAAGTTAATATATCTTAGAGTTCAACATTTTACTTTTATTTTGTAGGATTGAAAGCTAAACTTAGCTTTATACAAATATATGTGTGTGTGTGTGTGTGTGTGTGTATATATATGTATGTATGAAAACAAGTATCTGATTTCACATTGAACAAATCCCCAACGTATTTACAGTATTTTCAGAGAATGTGTTCTCCAAATCAGTCTGTGTACATTTTCTCTATTAAACAACTCTTTAGAAAATTAAACTAAGCCAACATCTGTTGATTAATGGACATCCTCTGTTGAGACTTCCAGTTTTCGCTGTGGGACAAAGAGAGTTCCTAAGGAGGTTTTATTAGCACCCTCAAAATCCATGCAGGATGAGCTGGTTGGCTTGGTGGGTCCACCTGGGGTACGGAAGAAACTTTCGGCCACTAATTGTGACCCTTTGGGTGTCACAGGAACAGGCTGATTGGAAGGAGAAGAATGGACAAAAGAAGTCAACCACACACAGGTACATAGTCTTACCAGACTTGGAAGATTGGGCTGGATGAATGTATTGCACATTGGGAAACTGGCGTATCTTGAAATTGGCGAGGGAAGCTTTGGTGAGTTTTACATTCTCAATTATTTTTGTTAGGGGAGAGACAAAAATCTCATGATAACCCAATAATAAGGATGCCTTGGACACTCTTCCTGGGTTCTGGAAGAAACGTAGGCCTTCAATCTCCTGACTTTCCCATCCTTTCCCGCTCCAAAGAGGAAAAGCAAAAGCAAATCTCTTATGACACGGATACTTGGGGCTTAGTAATTCCAGGAAAAATTAAATTAAGTAGAAAGCCTCTCACCTGTTGTGCCCCTGTCACAGCAACTGATTGTCCATTTGGCTGGCTCTGGCCTGGGACTGGTGAGTCATAGTTGGTGGCCCTTCCTTGCTGAGTGCCTGCATTTTCTGGTACGACATTAACAGACTCTATTCTTGGAGACACAGGAACGATTCCAGGCCCAGGGCTGGCAGACAACTGCACATTGGGTGAGATGAGTCCCAAGTGCTGCAGGGTGAAGTTTACAATGGCTGAGCTTGGGTTCTGGATGGGAACAGGGTGGCTTGAAGCGAGAGCCGGGCTGTTCCCGACAGGTACGGCTGCCACGGAAGTTGGTGAGACCATTAGCTTCAAAGGTGTTACATGAAAAGAGGGAAAATTAACAGCAGTGAGTTCAGATGATGTCACTGGAATAACACCTGGAAGGAAAAGGGGGAAGATATCTTAAAAGCACAGGCATTTATCCAAGAAGTTGACAAGGCTTAAGTGAACTTGAGACCGGCCCACATCTGGTTAGTGTTTTATGTGCACTCACCTGCAATTGGGGAGCTGTAAATCCTGTGGTTTGGGGAAAGAGCACCTGAGTTTTCTTTACCAGACAAAATGGACTCTGCCCCCAGGGATGAGCACTGCGTGAGAGGGATTAGGTATCCTGATGGGAACAAGGTCTAGAAAACAAGGAGGAAGGGTTTATTTTACACACAAATACAGGAAGAAAAATGGCCACGTGCCTCTTTCAGGACTGATATCCCTTGGTGGTTGCCTCATTGGACCAAAGCCTCCAGCGGAGTGGGCTGCAGGCAGGCTGGTCACCTGGCTCCTAGAGGAGAATACCCTCCCACCCTTTCCAATGCTTGCCCCGAATAATACAGAACGTTTCTTAAATGCCACCTGTGGTCTTAGGACACCTTTGGATGATGGCACTGACCCTGCTTAGGGGTAAGGATTCATCCAGCACACCACTCTTAAACTGATAACCTAACTCTTGCTACTGGACTCCTTGGTATGATGTAGTAGTAATTGATTGTTCTTGAATTATATAGAACGGTATTTCCCAAAGGGCATTCTGAGGGACCTGAGGTCCATGGGTTGCAAACAGGCATTACCTGATTCTTGGTCAAAAATAATTGGAAAATACTGAATTAAACAAAGTCAAATGGTGTCTTTATTAGAGAATTTCCAAGAGATTTTAATGGTGGCATGCCTTAAAATTCTCCAAGTGGGGCACACAGCAGGTAGCATTTCCCAAACTATTTGGCAACTATATTTTCAGTAGGCAGTTAAGGAGGACTAGTATTCCAAGGAAACACTTTAAATGACATTGATTTAGAGAAAGGGGGCTAAACTATTGGCCATGTGCCAATTCCCACTCCCTGCCTGTTTTTATAAATAAAGTTTCATTGGAACACAATCATACTCATTCATTTATGTACTGCCTATAGCAACTTTCCTGCTACAATGGCAGAGTTGACTAGGTGCAACAGAGCCCATATGGCCTTAAAACCCAAAAAATGTCTACTATCTGGCCCTTTAAAGAACGTTTGCTGGCCCCTGATTTAAAACAGAAATTATATAAGTAAAGATTTCTTTCTAGTACTGCTTGCTCTAATGATAACAAGCAGTCTTAAAATACGCAAAGTACACCAGAGTTAAAAAAATTACAAATAAGAGAACTGATTAATTCATATTAGAGACGCACATGCCATTGAACAAAAGCTTTAGGCAATAAAGTTATATTGCAACTAGAAAAGGCCCAAGGGTAGGGTTGCATGTACCTCCCAACATGCCTGTTAGATCACTGTACTTTTCCAAACAGAAAAAGTTTACACGGGTGCCTGAACTGCATGAAAAGTCTGCTTTAGCCTTACCATGAGCGGGACTGGCAAGAGCTAAAAACCACTCTTATAAACTAGGGACCTCCTTTTTTCTTCCTTCAGACCTTTCTTCTCTCCACTGTCAAAACAAGTTTAATCTAGTTGTTAATAGGTCTTTTCCTTGGGAACCAGGAAATTCAGAATCCACAAAGCTATAAGTACACTACAAGCTTTTAATTTTGTTTCTTAGGTACTTGGTCCCACTCAAAATCTCTACTAGTAGGTGCCTTGAAAACTGCAGGAAGAGAGAATTTTTAAGGGGCAAATTTAGGTGCTTTATGAAGACCTGCTCTCTATTAGCTTTAGTTATATTCTCTCATGGTACAAATTATTCTGACTGCTGGTTTAACTCTTTCAAGTCTTCAGTAAAACCCACAATAATAGAATAATAATTTTTAAATTTCCAACAAACTATATTCATTATAGAATCTTTTAACCTATGCCAATTCCCTTTTTTATAAAATAATTAGAACTATTAAATTGCCGAATGAATCTGACATATTTGAACTTGAACTCTTCTAGCCTACAGTAGCCCTTCCACCCCTTCCTCCTATCATGTCATCTTCATTCCTATCATTCACTACCTGATATGTTTGTGTTTATTTGCATACTTATCTTCTTTCCACCCCTAGAAGTATAAATTCTCAGTAAAAATTTGTTGAATGAATTAACACATGAATCTCTCATTGTCTTTGTTTTGCTCAGGCCATAGTAAAACGAAATGGTTAAAGTGGGCTGGGCATGATGGCAAATGCCTGTGATCTCAGCACTTTGGGAAGCCAAGGCAGGCAGACTGCTTGAGCTCAGGAGTTCGAGACCAGGCTGAGCAACATGGCGAAACCCCATCTCCACAAAAAATAAAAAATTAGCCAGGCATGGCAGCACACCTGTAGTCTAAGGTACTTGGGAGACTGAGGTGGGAGGATCACTTAAGCCTTGGAGGTCGAGGCTGCAGTGAGCTAAAATCATGCCACTGCACTCCATTCTGGGTGACAGAGTAAGACCCTGTCTCAAAAGAAAAAAGAAATGGTTAGAGTTGCAGAGATATAAAAAAGAAGCAGGAGTATATGGAAAATCTATCCACTGAAAATCCTAATCCTGAATAACTACGTAAGCAACAGGAGACCATTATTAAATCATACCCATTGGCCAAAAGAAGTTATGGACCTCCCAGAATATTGAAACTTTGTGATTTCCCACTTGGTATATACATTAAATACAAAAGGATACTATGTAAGATAATAGACGTTTTGAGTGGTTACCATGAGGCCATCCTCAGGGAAGATTTGACAAACTCTAAGCTTCCTCTTTAATAACAACGTAACAGATAATACCTTTCAGCTTATAACACGTCTTAAAAGGATCAAACCCTTTTATGTGTATCATCATGGAATAAATTCACTTAACCCCACAAAAACTATCATATGCCCACAGGCAAGTACCCAAAAGCAACTGCCACCAAAGGCAGGTGCTGGGTTAGATTTGATCCAGAGCACAGTGCTTTATATCCAGTAGGTGATGAGGAAAAACTGGTGGAATAAATTCTTTACCGATGCGGAAAAATAAGACATAGAGAAGTAAAATAGCTTGTATTAAGAGCAGGGGCAAAATGCACATTTAGTGGTATTTATCGGATGATACAGTAATGTCTCTCATATATAATTGTCCTAAGGGAGAAAAATGAGATACTGTATGTAAAAGTGACTAATATCTATTATGTCTGCTATATGTGGGTAGGCATCCAATAAATATTAATTCCCTCCTGAACTAATCTCCACCTAGGAAAAAAATTTGTCTAGCATGTCAAAATCTCTAGAAACCAATACATGAACTATATCTACAATTTGCCAAGATCAGTTTGATTTTTCTATTTACATGAAATAGAAATTTTGATTTAAATTTTAGGTAGAAAGTAAAAACGGGGAGCAATTTATCTTCTAGGCAACAGATGCCAGTTACATGACATCAAACAAACATTAGGTAATGACTCAGAAAGCAGGAGTTACAGGAACCCTACGCATCCACACGTTCATTTGGGGTTACGTCTGCTTGTAAATTATTTAAGACTTTCATGACAGGTGTTTGCATTCCAGTGTGTGATGGAGAAATGGACTTAAGGACAACCACCCATGGTACTTTAAAAAGAGAGCAAATAATCCCTTCCCCCAAAGGTTAAAAATGTCCCTGCCTTTATCCCAGCCAGGGGATTAGCTGTTGAGGGCCTCACTTGGATTATGGGATGCTAAGGAACAGTTTCTTGTCTTCTGAGAGAATGCTGTTCGGTAAATTTCACAAGCCACCAATCTTCCTGTAATAGACTAGGGAATTCCTAAAGCTTTGTGCAGTTCAAGGCTGTACTTACTGTGGAGACATTTTCAAGTCCTTTTAGGTCCTCTTTAAATTTCTTTTTGGAACCACTGTCCTCGAGCATGCTTGCCCTCTTTGAGCCTCTTTCTCCAGCTGGCTCCCTGGTTCGGCTCTTTGCCCCTTGCCTCTCTGGTGCTGGCAGCAAGCTTCCAGGCCTGGTAGAGGCACTGGCCTTTGAGGTATCATTGGCTGCCTTCTCAGTGGTGGCATCTGTGGAGTCTTTTGATCCAGTAGCTTTAGGAGAGTGGGTGGTGCACACCGTTGGGCTCAGGCCTTGGGGTGGCGTCACACTTTGGTGGGCTTGAGTGGGCTGCAGGTAGATGGCATAGGATGGGCCTGAAGGGGCCTGAGGTAGGATCAGGGGCACTGCTGATGACAAGGGGCTGGGGATCAGGGGAACCATTCCCAGGGGCTGGATGAGGGACGGTGCTGTCAGCTCCATCTCAGCATTCACTGAGGGGTCCAGAGGGGCTACTGGTTTGCAGGGTCCAGATCTTGCCAGCTGTACTTTCACTTTCTGTCTGGATTCACTGAAAGACAAGATTTAATACACGACATGATGGATATACATTTTTTCTGAACTGTTCTACCGCTTTAAGCCTCATATTGAAGCCACGCTTTTATGGAACATGCAGATAATTTCTGTAATGAGTGAGTATGAGATACAGAAAAGATTAGCTCTCCAGTTCAAGGCTAGTGCTTCTTCTCACATAAAATAAGTAATCCTAACAATGTAATGTAAAAGTAACTCATCCTGTTATTAAAGAGCATTGCCAACCTACCTTGATTGCTCTTCTAACTGCATTCTACAAATAGCTGCGAGCTGAGCCATTTTACTTGGGAAGGGTGCAGAATTCTGAGAACTCTCAGCTGGTAAAATAGAAAGGAAGAGAGCATCGGTCAAAGCTAAAGAACAAATGTTCACACAGATGAAACCTCACTGAAGTCAGAGGAACAGAAAGTGTGCACCTCCCCTCAAAGTTGCATAGCGATTAAACAATAAACCCCACACATGACTTTTTAAATTTATGCATTAGTTAGGCTTCCAGAGGGTTTGGGTATATAGATATTGAAATAATTCTCTGACAACTATTGCAAGGATCAAGTAAGCTGAAAAAATGAGATAAAAGGGAATTCTTCCTAGCAGATCCCTGACATTCCTGAAAACATACCTTTGTTGGTCTTGATAGGGCTACTGGGCGCAGAATTTATCTTTCTCCGATCACTTTCTATACTCTTTACCAATTTGATAAGAGATGGGTGTCGAGTAAAGTTTGGTTTCCCACGTGTGGAAAAGAGGTTTTTGGCACAGTTCTCTTTTGAACACCGTCTCACCTCCAAATCAGAGGGAGTAAAATGAATGACTGGGCTGGAGCCTGAAACAGAAAACGTCTGTGTATTAAAAGCTGGATGGCTCAGTTTGCTTTTGGGATATGAAATAAAACAATTTTAGGAATAAAAGTGGCAAGTTACAGAGCACCGACCATGTGCCTATCACTGTTCTAAGGGCTTTACAGAGAAAGCCTTGTTTATCTTATTAAATGGATTCTGAGACACAATATTTCCTACATTAGCATTTCTGAAACTGCACTATATCTTATAACCAGTGGTGTGCTAGAGTGTAGTTATTAGTGATTTTTCTTTCTTAGTGATATAGAAAGAATTGTGCATCTTACAATCAGTGAAGTCTTAGATCTGATGAAATATGGGTGATCCTCACAGCTCCATGAGGTAACTGTTCCTCAAGAAATGCAGCCCTGTGTCGGAGATGAGAGCTCTGACCCACACAGACATTAACCTACTGGCTCAAGGTCTCTCAACTGGGAGCATGTGGGCCTGGGATATGAACCTGGTCAATATGGCCCCAGAACTTTCACTCCAAATTCCTGCACCAAAGGACCTCTCTCTGAGATTATACCAAAATCACAGTAACTCCACTGAGGTGCCATTGTTCTTCCCATTCCACCAATGAGAAAACTAATCCTCGAAGAAGTAGCTTGTCTCAGGCCGCAAAGCCAGAGTGGCAGGGCTGGGAATGGAACCTAAGTTTCCTTCTGTCTTCATGGCCCACGTTCTTGTCATTTTCAATGATTCTGGGTGGGGATCTTTGGTAGAATGCAAAATGTCAGCATCGCAGAGTTAAGATGAAGGCTAGAAATATCTACTTTGATACCAGAGTGAACTCATTTCATATTCTCAATGGGCACAGGTTCTGTTGTGGTCACTGTGCCGCATAGCAGCAATAGTGTTTTATGCTTTGTGGTGCTTTCAACTTTCCGAATCCTTTCACATACAGATTCTACTTCTTGAACACAGGGTGGGAGGTTGTTATGGATCTTGGTTAGCTGATGGAGCCAGTAGCCAAACTTTCTATATTGCCATTCATCTTGAATCATCTTTTCAATCATATATATCTTTTCCATGTGGGGCGGTGAGTAGGAAGGGGAAGGGAAAATATCTCCCAATGTGCATTAATTCAAAATAATAAAGCAGGATAAAGAAAATGTGGTACATATACACCATGGAATACTATGCAGCCATAAAAAGAAATGAGATCATGTCCTCTGCGGGACATGGATGGAGCTGGAAGCCATCATCCTCAGCAAACTAACATAGGAATAGAAAATCAAACACTGCATGTTCTCACTCATAAGTGGGAGTTGAACAATGAGAACACATGGACTCAGGGAGGGGAACAACACACACTGGAAATTAAAAATTAGAAACACACACACACAAATAATAAAGCAAAGGGTGAAAGAAAAAAATACATACCACTGGTATTTGGACTGATCTCTGGGCCGGTCCATTTGAAAGCTGGTTTTCGGCCTCTTTCCTCTGTAACATGAACTTTCTTGATAAGATCCAGGCTACTCAGAACATTAGCTATATCATACAACCTCCTAATTTTTGCTGGGAAAAAAAGTATATATACCACTTAATGGAATAATGAAAAGATCAAAGAATTTTCCTTCAGAAGGACTTCATGTATACTCTAAGAGCTGTCTTAACCATCAATGTCAGACAGAGAAACATCTGCCTCCTTTTAAGTTCTTCTGGTGATACAACTTTAATTAAGATAAAAAAGTTTTAAATATTTAAAAGACTCAATTACTGCTAGTACTCAATGTTGAAATGACAATAGCATATGTTGACAAAGGAAAAACGACTTGATGAGATCACCCCATCTGAAACTATGTTACAGACTGTTTCAAAAATAAAGTCACCATTCCTGGGTATCTTCTAATGAGGATTCAGAAGAATTTTATGAACAGAGAAGTAAAAGTATCTGTGATAAATGTCTTGCTTTTCTGCTTGTAATAGCTTATATAACAAAATTTATTTACTATGGCAGCATGGAAAATTCTGTACTCCATCAACATGTGTAATTTTTTAATACTGTCTATGTAACATGCAAAACATAGATCTGTGAACTTGACAAACCTCACATATCTTAAAGAGTTTTGTTACAAAAAGTCTGTTTTTTTACTGCCCTCTTGATAGTACAAATTACAAATCGAGTCTCCTTCCTAGCCATATCAGAAGGTTCTGAATTCCCTGGGGATTCAGTAACTTACACCTCTGCAGTTCCTGGAATAGTTTTCAAGGCTATGACTAACCAGTGAAACAAAGATGAAAACTATCCGGTGACTCACAAAAGGCAAGTAACCCCTCAGTAGTATCAGGACGTGTTTTCTGAAATTGCAGATCTCCCGATCTCCCGAGCCAAGTGCTCCTCCCCATCCTCTGAGCACTTCTTTCCACACCCTTCCTGCAAAGTCTGGTGTAATGGTGAGGGCATAGCTCTTTTGTTAGGAATCCAATCTACAGTCCCTTCCCAATTTTGAGCAGGTAGTCTAGCTAAAACCATTCTTTCAAAATGGCAGACTACCTGTGCTGCAGGTCACTTCTGGGGACAATTTTATGAGTCATTTATAAACCCTCTATAATCAGCATCGGTGGAAGGAGACCAGGGTGCAGACCCACTTTACAATTTACTCTCATTTATAGCTTACACAGAACAGATTCTTCTAGTGTTTCCTTTTTTTTTTTTTTTTTTGAGACGGAGTCTTGCTCTGTCCCCCAGGCTGGAGTGCAGTGGCGCGATCTCGGCTCACTGCAAGCGCCGCCTCCCAGGTTCACGCCATTCTCCTGCCTCAGCCTCCTGGGTAACTGGGACTACAGGTGCACGCCAGCGCGCCCGGCTAATTTTTTTGTATTTTTAGTAGAGACGGGGTTTTACTGTGTTAGCCAGGATGGTATGGATCTCCTGACCTCATGATCCGCCCTCCTCGGCCTCCCAAAGTGCTGAGATTACAGGCTTCAGCCACCGCGCCTGGCCGTGTTTACTTTTGAGAACAACGTTACAATATCAAATCAAGCAATGTGTCAAATAAGAGTAGTGATACTTGGCCAGGCGCAGTGGCTCAGGTCTGTAATTCCAGCACTTTGGGAGGCCGAGGTGGGTGGATCACGAGGTCAAGAGATCGAGATCCTCCTGGCCAACATGGTGAAACCCCGTCTCCACTAAAAATATAAAAATTAGCCGGGCGTGGTGGTGCGCACCTGTAATCCCAGCTACTCCGGAGGCTGAGGCAGGAGAATTGCTGGAACCCGGGAGGCGGATGTTGCAGTGAACCTAGATCTCGCCACTGCACTCCAGCCTAGCAAAAGAGCGAGACTCCGTCTAAAAAAAAAAAAAAAAAAAAAAGAGTAGTGATACTTATGTATCATAACAAGTTAGCTAAATCAATATTATCATGGCTTCTGGGGAGAAGTGAAGATATAAAAACATAATTAGAGAAGATCTGTTTATGCACCTATGTTTCCTAATTTGGAAATGAGTTTACGACTGAGATTTTATTGTTTAAGAATAGGTTCAAAAATCCATGGCAGTCATGACACTTACTTTTAAACTTGCTTTTATCCAAATCTTCCACATGGTCCTCCCCAATTAAAATCTTGGCAGCAACTTCTAGGCTTACTATCTGAGGCGTTGACACCAAAAACAGCATCACAAATTTCTGGCTCATTACCCTTAAAGACTTGTCTTTGCGGCTGTTTACAGAAGCTTTAGAGAAGGATGAGGATTAGAGAATTAAAATTCATAAAGGGACAAGTGACTTCTAAAGTAACAAGGCTAAAAATACTACCACCTGATCATACAGCTGACAACTGTGGCATCTGAACATTAAAGGCAGCAGTAGCTTTAGAGCCGTGTTCTCCACAGAACCTTTTCCTTAAGACAGAGGACAAATGCCATGCCGCCTGGAGTTTTCACTACCATCTCTCACCTGCCCGAAATTCCACTCCAGGGAGTTCCACAAAACACATGTCTGGGTGTCCATTTGGGCCAGTGTTTGATTTGATGATATGATCCTCTATACTGTAACTCTTAATAAAGTCAAACTCTTGCTCATATTCTTTCTTTTTGATCATCATAATCTGCTCGGCGTACTTATTCTCCTCCCCGACGCTCTTCAAGGTGCCAAGGGTTTTGTTGAGATTGTGTCGCCCGTGCCAAGTGTACCTGTTTTTGGCGAGGCGGCTCACCATATGTAAACTCTCTAGGACGTTCACGATATCGTAAATGCGTCGACGTTCAACATCTACAAAGAATGTGCAATTGTGTGTTACAGATTTTTGTAACGTGTTTAGAATTGAATAGCTTTTTCTTCCATGGTTTATTAGTCAGTAGGTCCTGGATAATATCACTTTCCTAACTGTAAGTGAACACACTCAACAAATACTGTGAAGGTGAGAAAGACATGTGCTTGCTTTCCAAGGGCACAAACCATATGAATTAGAAAGGCAACATTTAATGAGGGCCTAAGATGTGCTACACAGCTTTAGGAAGTTTTCACCCTAAACTTGTGAAGTAGGTATTATGATCTGCACTTTAAAAAGGATGAGAAAGGCTGGGCGCGGTGGCTCACGCCTGTAATCCCAGCACCTTGGGAGGCCGAGGCGGGCGGATCACGAGGTCAGGAGATGGAGACCATCCTGGCTAACAAGGTGAAACCCAGTCTCTACTAAAAATACAAAAAAATTAGCCGGGCGTGGTGGCGGGTGCCTGTAGTCCCAGCTACTCAGGAGGCTGAGGCAGGAGAATGGCGTGAACCCGGGAGGCGGAGCTTGCAGTGAGCCGAGATCGCGCCACAGCACTCCAGCCTGGGCGAAAGAGCGAGACTCCGTTTCAAAAAACAAAAACAAAAACAAAAAAACGATGAGAAAACAGAGGCTCAGACCAGCTAAGTAGCTCACTCCAAAAGAGCTAGTAAGTAGCAAACCAAGTCTTTAAAACTCTACATCTCACACCTTCCAACCGCTTCCAATACAAACACGTACACACACACCCATCTATAATGATCATAAGATAGAAACAAAATGCTGAGATATCAGAAAAGTACAAAAACCATGATGTAGTTTTTAAAAACTTACATAAAAATAAAATATGCCTTTTTGGGTCTAATTTTGCTTACTTTCTAGCTACCATTAACAATATGATATTAGTAATTCTGTGACTCTCATCTATCTATTTAAATTGGGTTTTCAATATTCTGTAATGTTAGAATTCTCTTCGTTCAAGAAACTTAATTTCAATTTAAATACTTGATGAGATCAGCCTTTCTGGAAAAGTGATCAATAAAACACTATTTTAATAAGGGTGCATCCTACTGACCTCTTGCTCTTCCTGGAACCTGCCAGATATGCACTTGCTTTGTACTGGCTGTTCCTTCTGCCTGGAACCCTTCTCCCTGATGTCCTTACAGCTCCCTACCTTGCTTCTTTCAAGTCCTTGCCCAGATGTCACCTTTTCAACGAAGCCTGATCTGACCACTTATGGCAAAGCACCTCCCCAGCACTCCTGATCCCTTGATCCTGATCTATAATTTATTTTTTCCACTATGCATGTTACCTTCTAGCATGTATTATCCTTACTTACTTCCTATATCCTTTACTCAGTATCTATTGCCCCACTAGAATATAGGTTCTAAGAGAGAAGAGATTTTGCCCTTTTTGTTTATGGATGTATCCCAGGCTCCTACAACATTGCCTGACACATAGTAGTAGAAGATTAATAGATATTTGCTGAATTAACAGGTATATCCTACCCAGCTACCATTAAGCATATATGAAAAGTAGATGAATCTAAATGGTATATTCTTAAAATGTGAAATAAAGTTGATATTTACAAACATGTATTAGAAGGGCAACTTTTCTTCACAGGGTGATTGCTTTGTATTAAAATGTATTATCTTGCACAGCACATCACTTCACAGGTTTAAATTAAGATACCCACATGACTCCAAAGGTACCCCAAATTCACCACGGGCCCCTTTTTAGCTCCAAATAGATTCAGGTCTTTGAACAGAGTAAAAAGGGGCAGGAGGAATAACTTGTGCCCAACACAAAACATTCAGAAAACTAGTCCTCAGAATAGTGCTGAAGGTCCAGGAGTGCACAGGTCCTGTTCCCACTCACAGAAGCTGGTCCTCAGCGTCAACTAGGAAGATAACCATTCATCAGCCTGATTCTTCAAGAACAGCAAGGGAGAGCAATGAAGCAAAAGTTCACAGTTGTAACTTTGTGAAACAAGTCATGAGACAATATTGCCTTTCTTTAAAGCTTCACAGACAACTGTAGTCAGAAGCAACCTCCATTGTGACTTTCTGCCTCCAAGATTTGCTGAAATTTGCAACTACTTGCCTTCATTCTTATATTAGAAGAGGGCTTTAGAGATAGAAAATTTCCATGCCGGCTTATTTGTGTCATTTACAAACACTGGCTAGATGAGCGGGGGTCTGAAGGAGTTAAGTCCATAAAGCCACTTTAATTATTAATTCTTTCAGTGAGTTCTTTGCATACTTACTAAGTTCCTCTGCCACTTCGTCAAGGCAGATGTCATTATTCACAGCAGGGTTGGGATAATTAGGATATCGTGCTAAGAACTTATGACACAATAATCCTAAACTTTTCTCTTTTCGACTTGGTTGGGATTTCTCAAATTCATCTCCAGATAAGTGTTCCTACAAAGGAAAAGGTAAACAATGTCTTATTCTAAAATAAAGTTTGACAGATTTATTAGGGGCATCTGTGCTCGATGACTAACACCGACTTACACACGCTTAGCTTCAACAGCTGCAAAGTCTGGATGGGAGAAAAGGTTAGGGGGGCCAGTACAAAATGCTTGGCAAACCTGAAAGGAAAGCCTGAAACGAAAATAACGCAAAGGTTCAGAATTCCCAGTGCTATATTTCTTGGGGTCCAAACCTTTCTGGTGCTCCGAAGGAAGTTAATAACAGCCTTCGGGCGGTGATGCTTTAAATTGCTGGCACTTCTCTAATAGCTACAACCCCCCCGACCCCCAACCAGTCCTCTGAAAACCTACGTGTATACAGTCTTTGGCCTCAGGTAGTCCACTTCTGTTGTCAAACAAACCCCTTTTCTGATCTCTGTTGCGGATCTCAGGGCTCACAGCACTGATGAGCATTTTCAGGTTGGCTGTCGGTGTCCACGGCTCTCCCTGAGAGCCTTCCTTGGGCTTGGTAGGTGTGGTTAAAGGGCCAAAGTCAGGCTGGATCTCTGCCAACACGATATTTGCTGTGGTGGATTCTTTCAGAGGTGTTTTCATTAGTCCCCTTTTATGTGGCTCACAAAAGAGATTTTCCTGGTTTAAAAAATGTAAATAATTAAATCCATGGTAAAACAGGATTTATCAGACAGCTTGGATTCTAGAAATTGAATAATGAATAGAATCATGCCAAGGAAAAAATGTCTAATGAGATTGTAGAGTTGAGGAAATTAATAACTGTATTCTAATGGTCATGTGACGTGTATTGTCAATTCTAATAATTACATTTCCCATTTTTAATTTTGCAATAAGGCATAAATGTTTTCACCTTATGTTTCAACCACTGAAAAAACAACTTTAGTTAGGACTTATAATTTTAATTGTACTTTGAAATAGTTTTAGATTTAGAGAAGAGAAGCAAAGACAGTATAGAGTTCCCAAATGCCCTTCACTCAGCTTCCTCTAATTGGACTGACAATGTTAAATGATCAAACTCCCAGAAATGACTTTTGTTTACTCATGGCACTGTAATAAGTAAAGGCCTACAGGGCAGAAATTCTTATCCACCTAGCATAATGGCTGCATGCAGTGGGTGCTAAATAAAATACCACCGAAGAGTCAGAGAGACAAGGAGACAAGAGTGAGGGATAGCATATGGTCAGATTTATCAGGGAAATCTAGAGTGTCCAACAGCAGGATTTCTGACCAGAAAAGTCTGCTCTTTGAACATCCACTCCCTCATTTTACAGATAGAGAAAATGGGGCCCAGAGAAGTAAAATGATTAGGTTGGTGCAAAAGTAATTGTGGCTTTTGCTATTGAAAGTAATGGCAAAAACAGCAATTATGTTTGCATCAACCTAACAGCTACCTAAGACCACAAAGCTAGATCCTGGCAGAAGCAGGATAGCCACTGAGACAAAAGGGTAAATTAACAGCAGTTCATAAATAAGGCTAATGGAGACTATGTTCCTTCCAGTTTTGGACACCAGGGACTTCACACACTACTCCCATCTTTATCTATTTTAAAGAAAATGCTTGGAACAGCAATAAGTAAAATAATAGGCAGACCAAATAACTTTAAGAACATGGACAAATGGGACATGTTGTGACATCTTGGGTTTATCAAGTGCATTTCCGTTTGTATGTTCATGGAATCCTGCATTCTTAGCTCGCAGAAGAGAAGATGCAGGCTGAGAGAGGTCACACAGGAGTGGAACCCAGATATTTTCACTCCAAGTATGGTGCTCTTCTTACATGGAAGTCAGTGTGGTGGACCCAACAGGAGCTCCTTGCCAGTGTGTGCATCTGAGATGTGCTGATCTGAGAATAGGCTTTTTCTTTGCCTCAGATTATCAGAAGCAATAGTAATTCTCTTATTTGACTAACATCTAAAACTATTAGGAAATGTGCATGCAAGTTCACTTTTTTAAACCTATTAGTAGTTGGACACCCCCCACAGACAATTCTTTTGTAATTTTACAAAATGTTTGCCCCCTAAACAGAGCATTTTGCAGACCCCATAAATAAGCTGCCAATTTGGTAAAAAATTATCTTAAAAAGAAATTCAGTCTCCAATCATGTCAAATGCCCTTTCTGAATTCCAAGTTGTTCAAGAATCCTCAGAAATGTTGTAATGAAACTAACGAATTTTTGAAGAGGGGTAGGTTTGCCCCTTTACACTCTTTCTAGTTTTTAATGATTTGGTAGCTGTCTCAGACATAAAGAGAGAAAAGGTATTTTTAAGAATAATAAAATTTGTTAGTTTCATTACAACATTTCTGAGGATTCTTGAACAACTGGAATTCAGAAAGGGCATTTGACATGATTGGAGACTGAATTTCTTTTTAAGATAATTTTCATTTTTTAAACTATATTAATTAAATTAGTATATATTTTAAACTATATATTTTTGAAACTATAAGGTTCATTTTTTCCAGGTTTTTACAGAGGCTAACCAAGGATGTGGCATTAAGAAAACACATTGGATAGGGAAAAATTATGGAGTTAAATCAGGATGATACTGAATTTAAAATTGCAATGATGAATACTGAAGTTATAAAGTACCTTTTCGTTCTCCATTCTGTAAATTCCTCATACATTTAGAGTTTAAAAATGAAAAATCTGGAGTTCCTCCCCAAATCCCGATGGTTCAAGTAGTCCAATCAATTGTACTAAAAGTTTTAATATCCTTAAAGAAAAAAGGAAATAGAAAAAGTTAGAGAAAAACAAGAACCAAAAGATCTGTTGAAAATTCGTTCACGGACAAGAGGCTACGGAAACAAAGCCTAACGAAAAATGACAAACTAGATTTACATTTTATTCTCGACCAGAGATCGCCCCACTGAGCGGAGAACGCCAACAAATGCCAGTAAATTCCTTCAGCAAACGGATCGGCGGTCCTAAGACTTCAAGCAACCCACGGAATTTCTAGTGACAGCCCTCTCCCATCTGTAGAAAAGGCGAGCCATTCTCCGGACCCCAGCAAATACTTTAGGAAGCACCCACCTGTTCGCAGATCAGGGCTCCGGACTAAGCGCACGAGCCCAGGTCCCAGCTGAGCGCACGCGACCCCAAGTAACTGGGTACAAGTCTGCATCTAGATGCCTGGATTTCTCCCCTAACACACACGTGCACAGGCTCAGCAGTAAAGTCGTGGGAGGTCGCTTGACAGGAAAGTTCCAAATTCAGTCCCAAAGCTCCAAGTATGCAGTTGGGCATTTAAAGAGTCTCATAATTAAGACTTTTTTTTTTAATTTAGGAAAGGGCTTCCTTAAAGATACAAAGCACTATTTACTCCCTGTTCGGGTGGCCAGTTCACACCACGGCGTTAGACTCCACCTTGGAAGGCTGTATTTGCCCGATAAGGCAAGCAGGTACAGTCCCCCGGCCGCCACTCGCTCGGTGCACTTCCCCCAACTTTCGGCCAAAGGCCCCTCCCCCAGGCCCTGTCCGCCCGCCGCAGTCCCGACAGTTCCCGGACAGCATCATCGTGGTTTCCAGGACAACAATTCCCGACCAATCAGAGGGCCGGAAGCGGGCCTGCGATTGGCCGACGGCGCCAGGGGCGGGGCCGGACCTTCCGCCTTCGATTTAAAAATTTGGCGCGGAAAGTCCGACCGTGGCCGGCGCCTCCCCTTAGCTGCGCGGGGCCTGAGCGCGGACAAACCCGCGCCCGGAACCACGGCATCCCCGCCCCTCCCCCTCGTTCGCCCCCGCCCCTCTGCGCGGGAGCTCAGCTCCTCCCTCACGGCCCCCGGCGAAGCGGGAGGCGGGAAACGGCCGCCGCCGCCGCCGCCGCCACCCTCCTGAGCCCTCTCCCGGTGCCGTGTCGCCCGGGCGCCGCGCCCCTCTGCGTCCCGCTGACCTGTCAATCCACCTCACGGCGGGAGCCGGTGGGGGCTGAGCCGGGACTCGTCAGCACCGCTGCCCCTCTCAGGCCCGGGAGCCCGCGTACCTGGCAGTCAGTCAGTCTTTCCGCAGCGCCGAGGTGGGTGCCGGAGAGAGACGCCGGGACCGGGACTGGCGGGCCGGCTGGCGGGCAGAGGGAGCGTGACCGTCCAGGAGCAGCCAAGCCCCCGATTTGAAATTAACCCGCTCCCGGCGCGAGCCGATACCGCGGGCGGGGAGGGCCGCTCCCCTCCCCCACGCCCGCTCGCCCCGGCCCCGGCCCCCGCGCGCCAATCCGAGCCTCCCGACCGTAGCCGCCGGCGAATCGGTGCAGGCGCCGCCCTCCACTCCCGCCTCTACGGCAGAGTTGGGGGAAAAGTTCAGCAACTTTTTTTTCCTTTTTTTTTTTTTTTTACATACACCCCCTACCCTTGCTCAAAGTTGGGGAATAAAATTTGGCCCGTCCGGGGCTCGCGGGCTGGGCCGCAGGCGCCCTGCGATTCCCCGCTTGGGCTATCTCACCCCTGCCCAGCCCCAGGCCGGCTCACCTGCCCTCGGACTCCAGCCGGACCTCTCCCCCTTGCACCCCTGGCAGGCATGATTGTGCTGCCCACCGTCTGCCCCGTGCCTCGCAGAAACTGGCGCGAGGAGGGAGAAGCTTGGCTACTGGTGCCTAAGCTCCGTGGGCTCTGGGCCTTGGCCCAGCGGTGAGAACTCAGGTGTAGGAGGAAGAGGAGGAAGGCGGAAAACCCTCCAACCCTGTCCCCGCCGTATTTCCTCAGGGTCTCCCACCCACTCCTCCCTTTCTCTTCCCTGTTGTCTTTCCCTCTTTTTCCGGTCTCCGAGCCTCAGGCAGCTTTAGCCTGGTTCCCTGTAGAGCCCTAGCAGGGTGGGGGAGACACTTCGATCCTTCGTCCTCACTTTGCAGAACGGGACACCGAGGCCCGGGGCGGCGGCGCTGCCTCGGCTGCACCTGGATCATTTGCGCCCGCGTTGGCTCCCTTTGCTCTCCTCTGCCTTAGACTTTTCTGCGGACTGGTGCTGAGTGTTGCCCAACCGCGCCGAGATCTGGGCGCCGGTCTCTCGATCTGGACTCGGTTTGGCTCGTCCTCCTCTGTAATCGCGTGTCTTTAGGCTCCAGCAGGGCCCGGGGCCACGCTTCCCCACTCCCACCGCTAACTTGGGGATCAGTGACTCTCCCATTGCTGACTAGCAGGGCGAGGCATTTTTATTTTCTGCGAAACGCGATGAGGGCGGGGATGCTATGATATTGAGGCTGGGGTCGCAGCGCAGCAACTGCCGGCCATAGGGCCAGGGGTCTCCGTGGCGAGCGAAGGCTCATCTCCCCGCGGAACGCGACCGCAGGCTTGTGGGGTGGCCGCCGTGGAATGTTGGCGCCGTCGTGTCCCTGTCCCCCTTTCGTCGCCAGCTGAGGTACAGGTCTTGCTCAAGAAGGCGCTTCGACCTGAAAGCAGGCCTTTCAGGTACTGTGCAGAGGGGCCACTGCCTGTGGCTCGCAGATCTGAAATAAAGCAGAGGTCACTATACAGGGTTCCACCGTTGCTAGCACTGAGCGGCTGGTTCTTACTAAGCCCAGGTACCCCTTTTTTGGAGCAAGGCTGGGTTCTAAATGTATCAACAAAAAGTGGAGAGTTGGTGCTTCTGCTTTAGCCACTAGCTGTTGGCCAGATTGTCATCTCCCCCAACCCCCTGAATGGTCAGCGCTCCCAAGAGTGCATAGATTCAGCTATGCCTAATGTACCCGAAGTTATTACAGCCCCGGAGTCCTGTGGGCCATAAATCCCTTTTAAAGTTCTTTAGAAGCAGTCTGCCTCATGCACCTGTGTTCAGAGACAGTGACTAATTCGTTCAAATCTGTGATCTACAGGGCCATTCATGCTGCAGATGTCTGAGTGACAATTACCTGTAAGGCACATCATGCAGGGAGCAGCCACCTCTGGTGACACTTGACAGATGGCCTCTCATTTCATACTCAGCACAGGTGTGAAAGCATGGATTATGACTCCGAGAGGGAAGCAGCATTTTAAAGTGACAAACCCAAGGTCTAACTGTAAGTGACAGGACTGGGATTTGAAGCCAAGGGTGTTTAACGTCTCAGGGCTTTCCACTGAAAGCTGGGTTCACCACTGTGCGGCGTGCTCATCCTTACTTGCTTCATAGGATAGTTGTGTCCCATTTTATAGAGAAGAAAACTGAGGCACAAAAGGGTTAAACTGATGGCTAAGTTAGCTATAGAGCCAGAATTAGAATCCAGGTCTACCTGCTCCAAGTTCATACATCCCATTCCACTGCCTCTGAAAGTTCCTATGAGAGCAATGTTAGTGCCAACTCAGGCTAGCCCTTAACCATTTCAACCCCTCCCTAAACACACAAAAAAACAGGAAGGTGAGAGTGTAATTCTTGCTTACTGATAGTTGTCATGTCTTTCTGAAGGAAGTGAAATTATAGTCGAACTCACTGAATATGTTGAAAAGTGGTTTTATTAAGAGTGAAGTGATACAGTTTTGAAGTCTTAACAACACTTTCATGTAATGAAAGATAATAAAGAAAGAAAGGTTCTACTCATCACTGTGTAGAGTATCAATTTGAAATGCAGCATGAGTGTAAAAGAGGGAAAAGACTACTGAAAACTTTTATGTTTACTGCATAACCAAGAAGGAAGGATCAGGGCATAAGCTTGAAACCTTTTTTTTTTTTTTAAATTTTCCCATCAAATATGTTTTCCACTTATTAGTTACATAATCCAAGGGAATATTTGTGTATTTGTTTCTGGTCTTTTGTTCATCATGTTGTGTAATCTGTGTCTCACTGAAGTTAGACCAGTTTTTCTACTCTGTGCTGTCGCCCTTCTGGATTGCACAACTCGGAGGGCTGATACGTTGTGTAACATGTTCAGCATTAAATAAAGTATTATGAAAAAAGATATCAAAGGTAAGGAGGAAAGATAGGCATCACCGGGGCGCCTACATTCAAAGGTAACATTTGGGATTTCTGAAGCGTGTCCCTTTTCATCATCACCAAAAAGACAGGCAAGACCTTCCCCTGCTGAGCAGGGAAGGATGAAGGGCTAAGGAAGGAGTTCTAGCTAATGGGTTTCTTGACCTTTCCTGTCTGTCTTGCTGCCCCACCTCCTAGGTGCTTATATCACCAACTCTGCTTCCTGACCTAGTGGGGCAATTTGGGTTTGTGCTGTATCTGCAGTACGTGTTGGCATAGATACCACAAAACAGCTCTCTGGAGCTTAAAACTGCACAAATCCCTATGTGCTGGGTTGGATTGTGGCTGCTCACAACTAGATCTCAGCTATTCCTGGTCCTTGTACTAAGCCTGCAAATGAATCATGCTGGGTCTAGTCTGGGCAGGGTTAAAGAGGATGGATACAAGCAAGGGACCCAGGAAGTGGGCATGCCTGGAGCTGGCTTGTGCTGACTGTGGAGCTAGACTAGGTCAGAGTAAGTCCCAGGCAGCAGCAGGGCTGTGTGTGAAATCCCTTCAGACTCTCCTGTGACCTCCAGTGGGAAATTCCTGATGGGCCCTGATGTATCCTGATGAGCCCTATATAGACATTTGCAGCCCTGGACTCAGCTGCAGCAGCAACAGTTGCTGCCATTTATTGAGCAATTACTGCTTCTAATTTCTTTTTTTGTTGTTTTTTTTTGAGACAGAGTCTTGTTCTGTCACCCAGGCTGGAGTGCAGTGGTGTGATCTCGGCTCACTGCAACCTCTGCCTCCTGGGTTCAAGCAATTCTCCTGCCTCAGCCTCTCGAGTAACTGGGACTACAGGTGCGCGCCACCACGCCCGGCTAATTTTTGTATTTTTAGTAGAGATGGGGTTTCACCATATTGGCCAGGCTGGTCGCGAACTCCTGACCTCATGATCTGGCCGCCTCAGCCTCCCAAAGTGCTAGGATTACAGGCGTGAGCCACTGCGCCCAGCCAGCTTCTAAATTTTAAAAATACTTTGGGGATAATAGAACACAAATTTTTCTGAGAGTCCTCATGCGAAGCTGGAGTCTGAGTTCTGTTCTCATTTTATTATTGCACATGGAATCTTAAAATTGTCATAATGTCATGTAATCCAGTGCTTATCAGTGGGTTGGAAAAACCTGCTTTTCCAGGTTCTAGGACATTAAAGAAGTATATGTAGAGATTCCTAGGAGTAGAGTTCAGGAATTTATTACCTAAAATATAGTCCTACTGGAGCCAGGCGCTGTGGCTTATGCTTATAAACCCAGCCCTTTGGGAGGCCAAGGCGGGTGGATCACTTGAGGTCAAGAGTTTGAGACCAGCCTGGCCACATGGTGAAACACCGTCTGTACTAAAAATACAAAAATTAGCTGGGCCTGCTGGTGGGGCCTGTAATTCCGGCTTCTTGGGAGGCTGAGGCAGGAGAATTGCTTGAACCCGGGTGGTGGAGGTTGCAGTGAGCCAAGATTGCACCACTGCACTCCAGCATGGGCCATTAAGCAAGACTCTGTCTTGAAAAAAAAACAAACAAAAGTCCCATTCAATGCAGGAATCCTATAACCTTCCTGATCAATCAATGATTGCTGCTCTTTGCTTAAAGCTGGTAGTGAAAGGTAACTGTGCTGATCCCCTCCAGGCAGATTTATCACATCCTGTTCTTGATCATACCCCTATATAGGCACCTCTGTTATGGATGCTTCCCACCTACACCACTGTGTGCTCCTTAAGGCAGGGAGAGGGACTTCTTCACCTCTTGGTCTTTTCAGTGCCCAGCAAAGTGCCGGACCCAGAGCAGGGGCTTGATAGGTGTTGGTTGATGGAGTAAAATTCTACTCTGGAATGTTATCCCACCAACCTCAGATGATACCTTGTCTTTTAATTTCTTTATCTTCAGTACTGAGTTCAATGCCTGGCACGCACTTGGTGTTCCATAATGCTAGGAAAATGAGCTCGTAATTACCACTCCCTTTTAAATGTCAGGTTTTTTACTTTAGCTAGGTTCTTCGGTTTTATTTATTTACTCACTGAAAAATAGTATACTGAGTGCTATACTATGCCCCTAAACCCTGAATTAGGTGCTAGGTATACACAGTGAGTGAAAGAGATAAAGTCCTTGCCCTTTTGGAGTTTATATTCAAGCAGTAGAAAGTGTCTGGTGCAAAGTGTTAGCTTTTATTGTATTTTTTTTTCCTGTAAGTGTGAGATTTCTCGCCATTCCTCAATTCAACAAATATGCCTTTTTTATTTTTTTTTTTAAAAATAAATGTTCTATCTCTATAGTACTTTTTAAAAGTTTCTGTAGATATTTTTCTTCCCTAGGAACCCAAGTTTTCTTCTCTTCTCCTTTCATCCCATATGTATGGATCACTTGCTCCAAGCCTAGGGACTCAGCTAGGCACCAGCTACAGGACATGTTGGCTGCCCTTGGGATCCCAGCAACAAAGCCAACTTCACTTACTCCCACTCCCCCTCTCTCTTTCTCCCTCTTCTGCAGAGATGTGGACTTCATCTGGACAAATTGTCTGCTTCTCTGAGTTCTTCAAGATTGTGGCCTCTTAGTCACTGGAGGATGCCCTGTTTCTCCTGGAATGATACTGAAGTTGGCATAAGTGGGTTCCTTACACCTCAGTGGCCCTCAGTCATTGTGAATTCAGGCACTGAGAAGACAGAGCAGGCTCTTGATCAGCTGTGTCAGGCTGGGGGCATCCCCCATATAAGGTTCTAAACAGTCACCAAACATTCTAATAATCCACTCCTCCCTGAAATCTGAAATCTGCCTGATTTCTTCCAACTTCTTGGCACTAATGAATACCCCTTAAAGTTACGGTTTTCAGGATATGATTTGACCTAATATGCTTCATGATATCCAGATATATTATGGTAGAGTTTTATTGCTCATTGAACTGCTTTATTGTACAATACAGAGACAGAATAGGACCTACACAGATTAATTTTGTTGACAAAACAACTTATTTTCCAAAAGAATTAGATAGCTCTCCTCTAAGCCTTAATCAAAAATGTTTAGACTGGGTGCAGCGGCTCACGCCTGTAATCCCAGCACTTTGGGAGGCAGAGGTGGGCAGATCACGAGGTCAGGAGATTGAGACCATCCTGGCTAACATGGTGAAACCCCGTCTCCACTAAAAACACAAAAAATTAGCAGGGCGTGGTGGTGGGCGCCTGTAGTCCCAGCTACTTGGGAGGCTGAGGCAGGAGAATGGTGTGAACCTGGGAGGCGGAGGTTGCAGTGAGCCAAGATTGTGCCACTGCACTCCAGCCTGGGCGACAGAGTGAGACTCCATCTCAAAAAAAAAAAAAAGCTTAATAAAAGCTCACAGCAGTTATCAATATGGAAATTGACTAGAGTATATTAATCCACGTGTGGTTATAGTTATTAATGAATTGCATTTGAGTTTGCCCACAAAATATATAGTTCTATATACTCTTTTACGATAGTGCTAACATGGAACATAGTCCATGATTGATTATATGCTCGGCCATAAAACGAGTCTCCATAAATAAAAAAAAAAAAAAATCAAAACCATACCAGCCATACTCTCAGCCACAGCAGAATAAAAGTAAAAATCAATACCAAGATGATCTTTCAGAAACCACACAATAACATGGAAATTAAACGACTTAGTCCTGAATGAGTTTTGGGTAAACAACGAAATTATGGCAGAAATTTAAAAATCTCTTGGAAATACATGAAAACAGAGATACAACATACCAAAATCTCTGGGTTGCAGCAAAAGCAGTGTTAAGAAGAAAGGTTATAGCACTGAGCGCCTACCTCAAAAAGTTAGAAAGATCTCAAATTAATGATCTAATGTCACACCTAGAAGAACCAGAAAAATAAGAACAAATGAATCTCAAAGTTAGCAGAAGAAGAGAAATAATTAAAATCAAAGTGGAACCGAATGAAATTGAGGCCCCAAATCCATACAAAGAATTAACAAAAACCAAGTTGGTTATTTGAAAGGATAAACAAGATCAGTAGACCACTAGCTAGATTAACAAAGAAAGAAGATCCAAATAAGCACAATCAGAAACAACAAAGGTGACACTATGACTGATCCCACATAAATACAAAAGATCCTCAGAGACTACTGTGAATATACCTCTATGCACACAAACTAGAAAATCTACAGGAAATGGATAAATTCCTGGAAATACACAATCTCCCAAGGTTGAATCAGGAAGGAATTGAAACACTGACCAGATCAATATTTAGTTCCAAAATTGAATTAGTAATAAAAAATCCTACCAATCATAAAAATCCTGGACCAGATGGATTCACAGCCTAATTCTACCAGACATACAAAGAAGAGTTGGTACCAGTTCTACTGAAACTATTCCTAAAATCAAGGTGGAGGGACTCTTCCCTAACTCATTCTACAAAGCCAGCATCACTCTGATACCAAAACCTGGTAAAGATACAACAAAAAAAGAGAACTACAGGAAAATATCCCTGATGAACATAGATGCAAAAATTCTCAACAAAATACTAGCAAACTGAATTCAACAGCACAGCAAAAAGTTGATTCACCATGAACAAGTAGACTTCATTCCTGGGATGCAAGATTGGTTCAACATATACAAATCAATAAATGTGACTCACCACATATGAAGAATTAAAAGCAAAAGTCATATGATTATCTCAATAGACACAGAAAAAGCTTTTGATAAATCCAACATCCCTTCATGATAAAAACCATCAAGAAGCTAGGCCTCGAAGGAACATACATAAAAATAATAAGAGCCATCTATGACAAACCCATAGCCAACATCATGAAAACTGGAAGCATGCTTCTTGAGAACTGGAACAAGACAAGGTTGCCATGCCCACTCTCACCACTCCTATTCAACGTAGTACTAGAAGTGCTCGCCAGAACGATCAGGCAAGAGAAAGAAATAAAAGGCATCTGAATAGGAAAATAATAAGTCAAACCATCTCTTCGTGGACTATATGATTCTATACCTAGAAAACCCTAAAGACTCTGCCAAAAGGCTCCTGGAACTGTAAACAGTAAAGTTTTAGGATACAAAATCAATGTACAAAAATCAGTAGCATTTCTATATACCAATAGCATTCAAGCTGAGAGCGAAATAAAGAACTCAATCCCATTTACAATAGACACACACACACCCCCCTAGGAATACATCTAACCAAGGAGGTGAAAGAATCTCTACAAGGAGAACTACAAAACACTGCTCAAGAAATCAGAGATGACACAAACAAATGAAAACATTCCATGCTCATGACTTGGAAGAATCAGTATCATTAAAATGGCCATACTGCCCAAAGCAATCTACAGATTCAATGATATTCATATCAAACTACCAACATCATTTTTCACAGAATTGGAAAAAAATTCTACAATTCATACAGAACCAATAAAGACCCCAAATAGCCAAAGCGATCTTAAGAAAAAAGAACAAAGCCAGAGACATCACATTACCCAACTTCAAACTATGTTATAAAGCTACAGTAACCCAAACAGCATGATACTGGTACAAAAACATACACATAGACCAATAGAACAGAATAGAGAACCCAGAAGTAAAGCCACACACCTACAGGCATCTAATCTTTAACAAAGTTGACAAAAATAAGCAATGAGGAAAGGACTCCCTATTTAATAAATGGTGCTGGTATAGCTGGATAGCCATATGCAGAAGGATGAAACTGAATCCCCGCCTTTCAAGATATATAAAAATTAACTCAAGTTGGATTAAAGATTTAAATGTAAGACCTCAAACTAAGAATCCTAGAAGAAAACCTAGGGAACACCACTCTGGACATCAGCCTTAGGAAAGAATTTATGACTAAGTCCTCAAAAGCAATTGCAATAAAAACATTGACAAGTGAGACCTAATTAAACTAAAGAGCTTCTGCACAACAACAGAAACTATCAACAGAGTAAACAGACAACCTAGAGAATGGGAAAAAAAATGGCAAATTATGCATCCAGCAAAGGTCTAATACCCAGAATCTATAAAGAACTTAAATAATTGAACAAGCAAAAATCAGCCCCATTAAAAAATGGACAAAAGACATGAACACATCTCAAAAGAAGACATACAAGCAGCCAACAAACATATGAAAAAATGTTCCACTTCACTAAATGGAGAAATGCAAATCAAAACCACGATAAGATACCATCTCACACCAGTCTGAATGGCTGTTATTAAAACGTTAAAAAACAACAGATGTTGTTGAGGCTGTGGAGGAAAGGGAATGCTTATACATTGTTGGTGGGAATGTAAATTAGTTCAGTCACTGCGGATATCAGTTTGGAGATTTCTCAAACAACTCAGAACTACCATTCGACCTAGAAATCCCATTACTGGGTATATATCCAAGAGAAAACAAATTGTTCTACCAAAAAGACACATGTACTTTCATGTTCATCAAAGCACTATTCAGAATAGCAAAGACATGGAATCAACCTAGGTGCCCATCAGCGGTAGATTGGATAAAGAAAATGTGGTACATACATACCATGGAATACTACACAGCCATAAGAAAGAATGAAATCATGTCCTTTGAAGCAACATGGGTGCAGCTGTAGGCCACTGTCCTAAGTGAATTACCATAGGAACAGAAAACTAAATACCACATGTTCTCACTTACAAGTGGGAGCTAAACTTTGGGTATTCATGGACATAAACATGGCAACAGTAGAAACTGGGGACTACTAATGAGAGGAGGGAGGAAGGGGGACAAAGGCTGAAAAATAAACAGTTGGGTACTATACCCACTACCTGGGTGATGGGATCATTCATACTCCAAACCTCGGCATCCTGCAATATACCCAGGTAACACACTTGCACATGTATCCCCTGAATCTAAAATGAAAGTTGAAAAAAAATTAAAAATTGGAACAAGCATTTTATTTAAAAAAATAGATAAAATAGTGTTAAGCTTTGTTACAGATTCAGTCTTTGAGATAACAATTTAAAATTGTTTTAAAGTTGATTTGAGGAATACAAAATGACATTACTTTTAAATTATTTTTCCTTTTTTTTATTTTTAGAGACAAGGTCTTGCCCTTTTACCCAGGCTGGAGTGCAGTGGCATGATTATAGCTCACTGCAGCCTTGAACTCCTGGTCTCAAGCAGTTCTCCTGCCTGGGCCTCCTAAAGTGCTGGGATTACAGGTGTGAGCTACCACTCCTGGCCTAAGATGGCTGCTTTTAAAGAAATCAGGGTCTGGAGGACAGAGAAGTATCTTCTAGTCTGTAATCTTTCCTTGAGATAGGATAAGATGTGGATGAAAATTAGGACTTTGTGGTGAAACAGACCTTGGTTGGTTCAAAGGCCATCTCATCATTATAGCTGTGCATCCTTAGAAAAATGACTTAACCTCTCTGAACCTCCTTTCCCCCCACTCCCTAAAATTGGGATTAAAATATACATCTTCATGGGCTGTCATGAGGATTACATGAGATAATAGATGCAAAGTACTTAGCACAAGGTTTAGCACATGGCAAGTACTTAATAGCTATTATTATCATATGTTATATATAATATAATCCAAACCAATCCAGAGAAATGCGTATCTGCCTTTGTGTTTATTTTTTCTTTCTCAATCACTTCGTAGAGATTTCCAATAGTTAGATTGTGTCTAAGAACCTTTCGCGAGGAAATTGTTTCTTCTAAGCAGCAGAATCTGTGTCCTCCACCCCCTTCCCCGACCTCCCACTGCCCCTACTGCAGGTGTAGCTATGTTCAGTGCTCAGCTTAGCGAATGCCCAGTGTCTTTGGAATTCTTACAACTAGAAGTCTGCTTTATCTTTTTTTTTTTTTTTTTTTTTTAAGGAGAAATGGCTTGAGAAAGACATGTTGAAGAGGAAAAATACGTTAAGGTAACATGTTCTTATCTATTACTAGAATCAGTCAATGCATCATAATTTAAGGTTTCGTATCTAGTTTATTGGCTCTATTAGTAAATATCACCTCTCTTGTGCTTCACTTTCCTGTCTCTTTGCTCCCAGCACAGAGATTTCTTAATTGCTTGAAGTACAGGCCCAGGCATAGAATTGGATTTGGTTAACACTTGCCAACTGGCTTAGAATCTGAAGACTCCAGCTCTAGTTCCCGACTCTGACACCTACTAGCTCTGCAACTTTAGGGAAACCACTTACCTCTCTGAGCCTCAGTTTCCTCTGTGAAATGGGCTGATAATATCTATGGCATAAACACTTCATTGATGGTATGGGACCAGCTGAGGCTACATGTGTAAAAATATTGTTTGAAAATGTTAATTGCTATTTGATTATAAGGACATAGTCTTATTAATATGATCAAATCTCTTGCTAGCTTATTGGTTTTCATAGTAGATGTCACTTGCTGTGTGATCTTGGACAAGTCACTGAACTCCTCTGAGCTGCACTCGTCTCCCCTGTAACATAGGGAGTGTAGACTTGATTACTTAAATCTCCCGACATCGTACAAGTCTATGCTGATGCCGAGCTTTCCTTGAAAACTGGAAAAAGTACAGGCTTTGAAGTGTGATGGACTGGGGTTAATCCCCTGCTTCGCAGCTTGCTTTCTTTTTGTCTCTCTGTACCCATAAGGATTATCTCAGAATGATCTGGGTATTTTTGAAAAGTAACAGCAGCTTGGCTGAAAGACAGTTTTGTCCGTAATAAGACATCAGCTGTGAGCAGAGTTCTGCAGTGGCAGAAAACGGATCAGGCAGAGATTCAGGTTATAATTTCCAAACTCCAGTGGCCCACTTGGTAGAACCAGTTTGCATTTGTATGTTGAATTTTTGTTGACTAAATAACAGTGATCTAAGAGCTGAGATGGTTTATTGGTCCTCTTGGGGAGGGCTGTATTGCTGTCAAGGTGTGGATAAAGCATTTCAGGCAGGCCTGCCGCTGGCCCCTGGCCCAGTGGTGTACAGCTGTGTCAATAGGCCTTTGAAGTCCACGCACACCAGCTGACTGGTCAGCAGCCCCTGGGATGGTCTCTACAACCTTCGTCACAGGAAATTGGGAAAGGCATGTGGAAGCTAGCATTGCTGGAAGGGGAGGAGAAGAAAACTGTTGGGATCTTTGATGAAAACATGGGAGAAATTTACCGAAATTCACAGGCTGAGCCCATCAGCAGGATCTGGGATTGTTGATCACTGCTCTCCTTCTTTCTGGCTGCAGATCCATGTGATGAGCTGGTTTATCTTTATTCTGACTCGAATATGTGCCAGCTAGCGCTTCTGTGAGGCCTCAGTATAGTGATAGTATGCTGGAGGCGCTGGTGGTGCTGCAAGATTCACAAAGAGCTTCTGAATCATTAAAACGTGAACAACCCCTGTTCAGAAGAATTTTAATGCAAAATATTTTTCATTTTTATTTGTTCGTCTTTTCTGATATTCTGCATTCTGGGGCACTGGCCTCTTCCCCCGCCCCAGGATTTTCCCCATGTGCAGGTGCTTCATCATCACATGATCTCATTTAATCTTCACAACATCCCTGAGGTATGTTGTCTTCAATCCCCCTTTGGCAAAAGAGGAAATGGAAGCTCTGGTTAAAACTTGGTGAAGATAACACAGCTTAGTAGGAAACCCTGAGCTGTCTGACTCTCAAGCCTGTGTTGGGAAATCCTGCCCTGTGCTGCCTCTTGCTGCAGAGATCCTATCTGGATAAAGTGCTGGGTAACCAGGAATCAGAACCTCTGGAGGACGAGTATGACTTCTTTTCTGTCCCTGCTGCTCGAGTTCAAACCCTCACCATCCTCTCCTCCTCTTCCCTGTTCTTGCTCTGTACCTCCACTCCGTCACTGAGTCTTGACACTTTGGCCCAGTGTCCCCCCTTGCACCCCTGCCTTTTCATTCTTACCCTTGTTGCCACACATCTGGGGCACTGCTGTAGCTGGCAGCTCCCTTTGTCACCAGTCTTTCCCTTTTTCATCTTTTCCACTAACCCTGCCAGACTCATCTTCCTTTAACACTGCTTTGTCCTATTTCATTTAAAATATCCCAGGGACTCATGAGATAAAGACTCAGTACTTGACCTGACACAGCCCCCAGTCCCCCCAGGTAGACCTCAAAGCTTCTACATTCGTCCTTTTTCATGCTGCTGATAAAGACAGACTTGAGACTGGGCAATTTACGAAAGAAAGAGGTTTGTTGGACTTACGGTTCCATATGGCTGGGGAGACCTCACAATCATGGTGGAAGGCAAGGAGGAGCAAGTCATGTCTTACATGGATGGCAGCAGGCAAAACAGTTTGTGCAGAGAAACTCCCATTTTTAAAACCATCAGACCTTGTGAGACCCATTCACTATCATGAGAACAGCATGGGAAAGACCCATCCCCATGATTCAATCACCTCCCACCAGTTCCTCCCGTGACATATGGGAATTGTAGGAATTGTGGGAGTTACAATTCAAGATGAGATTTGGGTGGGGACACAGCCAAAACATATCAACTCCTTTCCAGCCTTGCCCATCACTTCCTGCAATAACTTGATGTTGCCTGGGATTTTCTGACTTCAGCATCTTGCTCATGAGGTATCTTCTGCCTAGAATGTGACCTTCCCACCCAACCTCCCCTCTGCTAAAAATCTCATCATGGTCTGCCTGAAGTGGCCTGTCTTTAATGAAGCATTCTCCAGTCACCTTGCAGGAATGATCCCCCCACCTTGAACACTTTGAAACACTTAAACAGTACTTCTCATATGTTGCTTCACTGTAATTATTTGTGTGCCAACATTTCCTCCCTATATACCAATGTGATGATGGAACCCATGTGTGTGTATCCCCCACTGTGGTCATTAGCATAGTGCCTTATATGTAGTGGTCCCTTTGTTGTATGTAAACTAATGAACAGTGAAAAGCAAATAATAAGAAATAAATCATTTATTGTTTCCCATGTGTCAGACAGTATTCTTAGTGCTATTCAAAGTAATAATTTAATTCTCACAATAACCCTAAGAGGTAGATGATATTGTGTCTCCATTATAGAGATGAAGAAGCTAAGGCATGGTGAGCTGAGCTAGTCAAAGAATTAGTGATTGATCCAGGATTCAAATCTGAGCAATCTGCCTCCAGGACCTAGACTCCCGCTGTAGGTAGCTTTCCAGCACTCTTTTTCCTCTACCTAGAAGGTCCTGGCAGGCTAATAGGTGTACTCCTATAAGAGCTGCCTTGTGGGCTTATGGATTTCTCATTCGTGGCAGGTTCCTGAGGGCCTGAGAATGGTTAACATCCAGCATTTCTTCCCTAAGCCAGTACACGAAGTCTTGCTCACCTCGGCAATGTGCATCAGGCAAAGTGGTGAGAGAGTGGAAACACCTCCAAGTGCTGAGATTCCCCAGATGACAGGTGCTGTGTAAAAATGAAGCAAGTTTTTCATGTTCTATAAAACATGATAATTTCATTACACAGTAGTCAGAGTATGGGCCCATGACTCCTATAACACTCCACCTTTGGCATGAGGTGATCACTTGTTTAATAATCCTAATCGGCCTAGTGCGCATACCCTGTATTTATCACTCCCATCTTATAATTAACTTTTATATTTTTCTTAACTTTAAAACTCAGTCTGTGCACCAGAGTGCCTGCAAGCCTATATTTATCTAATTTAGCAAACATTTGCATGCACTGCAATTAGACTCACATGTTGTGTGATCAACGTCCTTTGCTAATTGCATAATTCCTTTTGAGTTTAATCATCAAATGGCATTCTTTTTTTAAAATGTCTATGTGGTTTGCTGTTGGTTGTGATCTGCATGTGAAATCTCAGGCTGAGGCACCTGCAATCACAGAACCAAAGATATTCGAGAGCCAAAGACAAGGGAGGAACTGTGTTCCTTGTTGACAGGTGAAGAAATGGAGGCTCAAGGAAGCTAAGGGATTGCCTGTCTAAACAGCTCATTATTAAGAGTTCCTGAAGATGGGAAAGGATAAATACATCTGCAAATAGTATCGCCCAAACCATCCCAGTGTGGAAATTCCATGAATAATTGAAGTCAGTCCTGACTTAGCATGGAGCTTGAGTCTGGACACAATTAGTCTGGCCTTAAAAGAAATCAGGTTATGGGCAAGGACAAATCTGAGGATATTCTGGAATTATAACCCTTAGCAATTGTTTTTCAGCTTTGGGCTGCACATTGCCAGCAGATATTTTGGTATAAGGAAGGCTGGGTAAACTCTTTTCCCTTTCTTCTGCCTCTTAAAATTGTTTGTTTGTTTGTTTTATTGTAAATCTAGATTAGAATAGAATAGAGGGTTCAACCAGGAATTAGGGATTGGCCTAGAAAGAATCACAATATTGGAGCTGAAAGTCTATTTAGCTTGTTTTATAATAAAGTTCAGAAGGGCATATCCCAAATCACAGAGTTGGTTGCTCGCAGGTCTGGGACTTGAGCCCCTGTCTCTTCAGTTGATGTCCAGGTTTTTCTTACTGCAGTGCTCTACTAATCAAGAGACTAAGTGGACAGAGTGCTCCTTGTCCTCTCCTTCCCTCATGCAGCACCTTTACACAGTGGCTTGGATGCCTGGTGCTAAGCAAGGGTGTATGGATGCAGATGCCCAGACCTTGATCTAAGCTAGGATGCAAAAGCAAAGGATGCAAAGGAGATGGGGACCCACCAGGATGGGGAAGGCACCACTCCCCAGTGTGGAGATTTTGAGCTTAGAGAGGATTTAAGAGAATGCGATGGCCTGGCCCATTGTGGGAACTCTACTGATATTTGCCAAATGGACATGTGTACTAGCAAGGGGATGAATATAGGGTTATGAGGTCAGCAAGATAAGGACAGACTACTGCCACCTGCAGATTTTTTTTTTGCTTGGAAGGCAGAGGAAATCATGAAAGGATTACCACAGTGGACTTTCACCTGTTTATCTGCCTGGGAAGAAAGACCTGGTCATTAATGTGGAAGCACAAAGAATCATTGGGGGCTGGAAAATACAGCCCAGCAGTATGCTCAGAAAGAAAAGGAGACTGGGTCTTGGCTTCTGCCATGTCTCATAAACTGGGAAACCTTTCACATTGCTGCCGGCAGCAATAGAGATTCCCTGCTCTCTGAACCCATGGCTTGCTTCTACAGCAGTACTTGCCACCCTCTGTCAGATACATCCTCTGCATCTTTGGCTCCTACGTAACATCTAGAGAGTAGTAAGTGCTCAGTTAATGTAGGTTGAATGGATGAATGGATTGGACACTGTTGAAATGTTCAACTCTCGCCAAGTCAACAGGGCAAGGTAATGTATGGAATGGCCAAAGTAGTAATAAAAATATTTTAATAGCCTGGATGGATGGACCAAAGCAATAATACTAAATTTATCTAGAGGAAATGTAACACAAAGTCTATATTTAGCTTTAAAAATGTCAATTACCCAATCAAAGTGTGGGTGAAATACGAAGGATTGTAGTCCATATTTTAAAAAAGCCATCAGGGGTAGGTCTTAGTGGACCATAAGCTTAACATGAAAAAGTTTGTTATGTAGCTGCTAAAATAGTGTTGAAGTTCATCAGTAGAAGTCTGATCCAGATCAGTGCAAGTGACACTACCTGCAGTTTTGCTTATTAAAATAAAAAATTTTTAGAGATGGAGTCTCACTAAGTTGTCCAGGCTGGAGTACAGTGGCCATTCACAGGTGTGATAATTGTATACTACATCATTGAACTCCTGGCCTCAAGCAATTCTCCTGCTTCAGCCTCTTGAGTAGCTGGGGCTGTGGTTTTTCAGCTGGGTCAGGCCACCTCTGGGGCAGAAGTTCACTTGGGGTTCCCTTTTTTTTTTTTGAGATGGAATTTCGCTCTTGTTGCATAGGCTGGAGTGCAATGGTGTGATCTTGGCTCACCGCAACCTCTGCCTCCTGTGTTCAAGCGATTCTCCTACCTCAGCCTCTCAAGTAGCTGGGATTACAGGCATGCACCACCATGCCCAGCTAATTTTGTATCTTTAGAAGAGACAGGGTTTCTCCATGTTGGTCAGGCTGGTCTCGAACTCCCAACCTCAGGTGATCCGCCCACCTTGGCCTCCCAAAGTGCTGGGATTACAGGCGTGAGTGACCGCACCTGGCCCACTTGGGATTCTATTAATAGCCACACCTTACCCTGGGTCCAGTGCTTTAATTTACAAAGTGTTTTCCCAGGCGTTATCTTGTTACATTGTTCTAATGAGGTGGTTTATATACTGGCAAAAGGCAAGTTGACTTGCTCAAGGTCACCCAGCCAGTGAGTGGCAAATCCTAATCCTCCTAATTATTGTCTGTATTCTTTCTGCCACATCATGCAGCCTTTATGCAGAACAGAGCCCCCACTGTGCAGCCTCTAGAAGTGAGGCCCGCACGATGCTTGTCAAATGCTGTCAACAGTGGACATGCTCAGATGGGCACCTCGCAATCAGCCAGACTGACAGTGATGGTTCACAAACCACTTTTCCTAACTGAAAGGGGCTTTGATGGGCCAGCTCACATTACAAGCACAGTGATCTTGGCCTCTTTCAAAACTGACAACAGGCAAACATTGAACATCACTTTACCTCGAATGAGCCCAGGAAAGGACAGATCTCTTTTTGAGACAGGGTTTTGCTCTGTTGCCCAGGCTGGAGTGCAGTGGCATGGTCATGGCTCATTGCAGCCTTGACCTCCCAGGTAGCTGGGACTGCAGGCATGCATCACCATGCCTAGCAATGTTTTTTTTAATTTTATTTTTTTTTGTAGAGATGAAGTCTCACTATGTTATCCAGGCTGGTCTCAAACTCCTGGGGTTAAGCAATCCCCCTGCCTCAGCCTCCCAAAGTGCTGGGATTACAGGTAGTGAGCCACTGCACCCGGTCAGATCTTCATTCTTAACTCCTCATATACTACAGAAAGGATTTGTGAGCTGGGGCTGTAAATGGGGACAGAAGAAAGGGAAAAGAGCTAACATTTTTCAAGTTCCTATTAAGTCCCTGGCTCAAGACATTTTCACATTTATTTAGGTTTCCTGTTTTTAATGCTCTGTCTCTAGCCTCACTGCTTACCATGGTCACCATTTGACCCCTAAAGTCTCCTGGCATTGGCTGTCATAATATTCACTCATATCCCTATGGTCTTTACTGGTGGTTATCTATTCTTCGAAAAAAGACTATGAAGTGGGTAGGATAGGGATTATTCTCTTATTTTACAATGAGGTGCAAGAATGTCTGTCTGTCTATCTTTTATCTATCTATCTGTCTGTCTATCTATCTATCTATCTATCTATCTATCTATCTATCTATCTATCTATCTATCTATCTATCTATCCATCCACCCATCTAACTCATCCATCCATCCATCTACCCATCCATGCATTTATTCATTGAGCAAATATTTATTAAGATAATTCTATGTTATAGGATGTATACAATGCACTGTAGAAACAGATGTCTGGAAAGCTCTTGGAGGAGATGTATAAACTTATGAGAAAAGGAGGCATCATAGTTGTGGCTTTTAATTAAGGAGGGTGACACAGATGTTGGGATGTGTCATGGCAGGCCGTGACCAGTAGGTGGCACTCCTGGTCCCAGAAGGCTCGTGAGTTCTCCAAAGCTAAGCTTTCATTTCCTATTCATTACTGTGCTTAAAATTAAATTTTAAGACATATCATTGAAAAGCTGTATTCAATTTGATTTAAATTCCATTTATTTGCTGTTAATTGTTCCATGCTTTTCTAAAAATGGTCAAATTAAATCTAGTTGTGTCAGGGCTTCCTGGATAAGTGAAAGTCACGTCCAGGAAATTCAGACTCCTAAGTAAGTTAGCACCTCCACTGATTGGCATTAGGTCCCGAATTCCTCTCTTAGGAAATACTCATGAAAAGTTAATGCTATTGGAAAAAGATCTGGAAGGAGACACTCTAAAATGTTAGTTGCGATATCTCCCAGTGGTGGTAGTACAGATGATTTTTAAATTATTTGTTTATTTATTTTTTTGAGACGGAGTCTCACTCTGTCGCCCAGGCTGTAGTGCAGTGGCACAATCTCGGCTCACTGCAAGCTCCGCCTTCCGGGTTCACGCCATTCTCCTGCCTCAGCCTCCCAGGTAGCTGACACTACAGGCACAGGCCACTACACCCTGCTAATTTTTTTTTGTATTTTCAGTAGAGATGGGGTTTCACCGTGTTAGCCAGGATGGTCTCGATCTCCTGACCTCGTGATCTGCCCGCCTCGGCCTCCCAAAGTGCTGGGATTACAGGCGTGAGCCACCGCGCCCGGCCTAATTTTTAAAAAATACTTGTCTACTTTGGCCGGGCGCGGTGGCTCACGCCTGTAATCCCAGCACTTTGGGAGGCCGAGGCGGGCGGATCACGAGGTCAGGAGATCGAGACCATCCTGGCTAACACGGTGAAACCCCATCTCTACTGAAAATACAAAAAAAAATTAGCAGGGTGTAGTGGCCTGTGCCTGTAGTCCCAACTACTCGGGAGGCTGAGGCAGGAGAACGGCGTGAACCTGGGAGGCAGAGCTTGCAGTGAGCCGAGGTTGCACCACTGTACTCCAGCCTGGACGACAGAGTGAGACTCCGTCTCAAAAAAAATAAATAAATAAAAATAAATAATAAATAAATAAATACTTGTCTACTTTAGGCATTTTTTTACAGTCAGCATGTATTGTTTATTTAAAATTTTTCTTTAAAGTGTAATCTACAACTGGAAAAGTACACAAATCTTAAGTGAACACGTAAGTTTTAAGATATATTTATATATACATATAGCCATCACCCAGCTTAAGATACAGAACATTATGAAAACCCCAGAAAGTTCCCTCATGTCCCTTCCCAATGACCCCCACCCCTCAGAAACCACTGTTCTGACTTCTACTGCCACAAATTAGTTGAGACTATTTTTGAACTTCTTATATACGGAGTCATACCAGATGTTTTCTTTTTTCGTGTCGAGACTTTTACTCAGTGCTATTTCTTTAGGTCGATGTGTATAGATATATAAAAACTTACCAAGCTGTTCTGTCGTATGTAGCAGCATCTGTTCCTTTTTCATTGATGTGTAGTGTTCCATTGTGTAAATATATTACAAAGGTATTTTTATCATCAGAAGAAAAATTTACTAAAAGTGGTTAAACATAGACATGGCAACTGCTTCTTTGCTGGAGGCCAGGAAGACATTTCAATGGCAAGATAATCCTCAGGGGATATGGATTTGGACAGCCATGCTGGAATTGGCCTGGGCTCAGAAGCACTGGGTCTTTAAGAAAGAAGTAAAAGGAGCTGTCGGGGGTCAGGTGATCTGACTCAAGAAACATTGAGTTCATTGTTCTGTGGTGGATAGGGCTAGCTCTTGCTCTCTGGCTGGGTGTTGGTGTCTGCCTTTAGGGCCAAGTTACTGGAGTTCTCTGTCCTCCCTGAGCCCCAGTTTTCTAATCAGTAAAATGTGTAGGCTTGCCATATTTACGGGAAAAAAAAAATGGAAGAAAAAAATCAAGAGAGCCAGTTAAATTTGAGTTTCAGATAAACAACGAACAATTTCTCAGTGTAAGTATTTCCTGAGCATTGCATGGAACATATTCATACTAAAGAATTATTCATTGTTTATTTGCAATTTAAATGTAACGCATTTTATCTGGCAATGCTAAAAGTGAGTGTAATACAATATCCTGCTTACACAATAACACGACTGTTTGTGAGAAAGTGTTTGAAAACAGAATAGTATGTACAGATGAAAGAACATGGAGAGGGCCAGAAAGGCGGGGAGGAGAACCGCTGTGCTTGGGATTGAGTCCTGTGGGCCCCAATCAAGACAGGAGTCTTCCCTCTCTCATCCACCACCAAGACCCCAGTGCCCAGCTCCATGCCCATGCTGGAGAAAGAGACACTGAAACATTCTCTGTTGAACAACTGAGTGGATGTGATTTCCATCTCAGGCCTTTACCTGCTTTTGACCTTAGGTAAGCTATTTAATCATTCTGTGTTTCTTTTTTCTTACTGCATTATTCAATTAATCCTTCAAGGGACCAAATTCTTTGCTGGGTAGAGGGACTGATGAACTGAGGTTTCCACCCTCCTGGAGTCTGTGTTATTAATATAAAGAGGGATGAGAGAATGCAAATATGTAAACAAGGAAAAAGATAATTTCTGATGGTAAAAAATGCTGTGATGGAAATAAGACTGTGTGATAAGAGAGGGTCAGCAATGCTATTTGCATGGTTGGTTGGGGAGGGTCACTCTAAGGAGGTGACCCCCGGCAGAGCCCAGAGGAGGGGCATTCTGGGCAGAGGAAAAACAGGTTTTCTTACCTGAAAACTGAGGGTGAGAGGACCCACTTCTAACAACTGTAAGGGGTCAAATGAAGGAAACTTGACTTGAGACATTTTCAAGTTTCCTACAGGTAAAAGAGATCATGGACTTTTCTTCTGGAGTCTCAACCTCAGTCCCCAGATGACCTAGAAACTCAGAACGACAGTATTTGATTCCTTGGGTTTAATGCAGAGCTCAATATACTCAAAAACTGCACTGTAGACCAAACTGTTTCTACCTGTCGGTGGGGAGATAAGTACAAACATTGAAGGTGTTTAAAAACTTGGATAGTGCCATGACATTCAAGCACGTATTGTATTTTGTAGATTTCCCCCATTTCATTTTTCTGTTAATCAATCTATGATAGACTGGGAAGAAGAAGAAGAAAAAAACCAACTGGTTTCTTAACCACAGAAAGTTTGAAAATTGGTATAGTGACTTTCGAGTCAGAAAAAGCTGAGATTTATTACAGTTCAATCTTTTACTGGCTGGTTGACCTTAATTAAGTTGCATAATCTCCCTGTGCCTTGGTTTCTTCTGCAAAATAAGCATAACAGTGCTCACGTGTTAAGTCTTTGGAATTTCAATGCAGTAACCTGTGTAAAGCACCCGACACAGTAACTGATGCAAAAATGTTAACTCCCACTATCATCATTACTAGTATATTACATCCATTCATTCAATTAACAAATAGTACCATTTACTGAGTGCCTACTATGTGCTAGGCCTTCCCCTAGGAATAGGGGTACTATAAGAACCAAAAAACCCCCCTCTCCCCAGTTTACATGGGGGAGAGATAATAAATGAGCAAGCAAAACAAATGATCTATCAGATGGTGGTAATTCCTATGGAGACAAAACAGGGAAGGCAGAGAGGGGAGAGAAAGCCTCACTGAGCAGAGAGGAAAGAGGTAGGGAGGGAGCCCATCAAATGTCTAGAGAGTGTTCTAGGGGGGCAGACAGAAAGTGCAAAGGCCCTGAGGTGGGGCCATATCCTGCCTGGTGTGTTCAGGGAACAGCAAGGAGGCCAGTGTACCACAAACAGATCAGAGAGGTGAAGAGGGGCAGAGATAAGTCAGAACAGGAGAAGGGGCTTTGTCCTCCTGGCTATCCCTAGAACCGTGGGTTCAGCAGACACTTGAGAAGGTCTTGGTTCTTGGTGGGAGCTTTCTCCCTGGAGGCCAGGGCCTTGAGTCTGTGAGGGGCAGGGGAGCCTGTGCCCGGTTTTGTGATGCTTCCCATCCCCAAATCCAAGCTTGGGGCCTTTAACTCTCCTTGCTGCAATGCTAAGCCTGAACTGAACAGTAGTTCTTATCAGTTGAGCCCACACTGTAGTCTCAGATGGATCTTTTTCAGCTGAAATAAGATCAGTTCAAAAGCTGCTTGTGAAATCAAATCCAGATTTCTGTCACCCATGCTTTTCAATGTGCACAAGCTTGTTAGGTTCTTAATATATACAGTTGGTCCTCATTTTTCACAGATTCTGAGTTCGTGAGTTCATCTGCATGCTAACAGTTATTTGTAACTCCCAAATCAATGCTGGCTGTGCTTTCATGGTCATTCTTGGACACGCACGTTGTGAGAGCAAGTGAGACACCTGTCATGCACATTCGCAGCTGAGGTCCAGCAAGGTGACACTTGCCTTCCTGATTCAGTTATAAACGAATGTCCTTTTCACGGTCTGGTTAGTGCTATGGCTTGTGCATTTTTGTGCTTTATGTGGGCGATTTTGCTGTTTAAAATGACCCCCATCATAGTATTGATGTGCTGTCTTGTGTTTCTAAGTGCAAGAAGGCTGTGATGTGCCTTATAGAGAAAATATGTGTGTTTGAGCATCGTTCAGGCCTGAGTTGTAGTGCTGTTGGCTGTGAGTTCAGTGTTAATCAACAGTATATAGTATATTAAATAACGTGTCTTTAAACAGAAACACACATAAAACAAGGTTATGCATTGATTGGTTGATGAAGATGTGACCAGAGGATCACAGGAGCCTAACCCCATGACTCCCCTAGAAGCAATGGTTCAGGATTCGTTAGTTCAGTGTTAGTGGTGACGTTGTGGAATATAACCACTGTGAATAACAAGAGTCAACTATATGTGGCTAAACTATTTTCCTGTGAAGTACAATTTATACTGTTATAACAGGGTCTAGGAATATCAGTTTTACCACACATCTGCCAGCATTAAAGCATTAAATATTAATTTTTTTTCTAATTTGATAGGTGAAAAGAGTATGTAGGCTTTTGTTTGTTTGTTTTTTGAGACAGGGTCTTGCTCTGTCACTCAGGCTGGAGCGCAGTGGCGCAATCATGGCTCACTGCAGTCTCGACCTCCTGGGCTCAAGCGGTCCTCTTACGTCAGCCTTCTGAGTAGTTGGGACCACAGGTATGTGCCACCACACCTAGTTAATTGTTGTATTTTTTTGTGGAGACAGGGTTTCACCATGTTTCCCAGGCTGGTTTTGAACTTCTGGGCTCAAGCAATCCACCCGCCTCAGCCTCCCAAAGTGCTGGGATTACAGGTGTGAGCCACTGCACTCAGCCTAAAAGTATGTAATTCTAATGTGTGTTTTTTGATTGGCAGCAAGGTTGAATGTTTCTCCTTGTTGGTTAAAGTCCAGGCCCAGTGCATTTAAGACAAATTTCCTTGAGTCCTATGTGACAGGCAGAAAGGATTGAAGTACTTCTGGGTCATCCTGATGGCAAGAAGCCAGCACCAGGGCTGCACATGGCAAGTTATTTTATTTCAGGACTTCCATGAAATAAAGGGAAACAACAATTGATTGAGTCCCTAGTGTGTACAAGTCCTGTGCCAGTCTTCTACATCCAAGCAGGTTACTTTACCCCTGGGATAACACAGCCAGCTCCGACATCAGTGCTTCTCCTTATAGTGGTTAGAGCAGAGCTTTTGGGTCAGACTGCCTTGATTTGAAAATAAATATAACCAACTGACTGGCGGTGTGATCTTGGGCACTTTCTTAACCAGTGCTCAGTTTCCTCATCTGTAATGATGGAGTTGATGATAATAATACTATCTTACCTCATAGATTTGACATGTGGATAAAATGAGTTAGCACATGAAAATCACCTAGAACAAAGCCCAGCACACTGTAAAGCCTCCATGCATGTTGGCTGTTGTTATTAAGTACGAAGAACCACTGTGGGGCATGGCGAATACATAATCCTTGTCCCACAGAAGCTTGCCTAGGAGACAAGATTTGCACCCTTGAAATGAAACTTTTTCCATGTTGGCAGGTGTGGCTTAGCAGAAAGAACACCACCTGAGGTGTCAGGAATTCTAGCTCTGCATCCCATTTGCTGATTTCTTGGGCTTAAATCACTTTACCTCTTGGAACCGCGGTATATTCACAGGTTAAAAATATCCCTAACCCTTAGGATGCATTCTCACATGTCTTATTTAGTGTTCACAACATTCAAACGACATCAGTCTTAGTGTTCCCATTTTACTGATGAGGAAATTGCAGCTTACAGGCTGAGGTGTCTTGTCTGAGATCCTGTAGCTAGTGAGAGGAAGGACTTTTGATCACAGTCCATTGATCTGCTTACCACCCCTGATGCCTCTAGTATAAAATAAAGGATTTGGTCTGGAGGCCTGTCTAGCCCCTGCCAGCTACTAGTCTGTGACCATTTAAGAGGAAGAGTGGTGGGTTAGGGGACTTACCTTACTTAAGAGGTACATCTTCATGGTTGGTTAAATCTACAAATTCATCTTGATGCTGTCACTTGATGCTTCACTTTTTTTTTTTTTTGAGACAGAGTCTTGCTCTGTCACCCAGGCTGGAGTGCAGTGGTGCCATCTTGGCTCACTACAACCTCTGCCTCCCTGGTTCAAGCGATTCTCCTGCTTCAGCATCCCGAGTAGCTGGGATTACAGGCATATGCCACCACACCCATCTAATTTTTTTGTATTTTTAGTAGAGACGGGGTTTCACCATGTTAGCCAGGTTGGTCTCGATTTCCTGACCTCGTGATCTGCCCACCTCAGCTCCCAAAGTGTTGGGATTACAGGTGTGAGCCAGCTTTACATTTTTTGAATGTCACCTCTCTCTTAATTTCCCCAGAATGAGTGACTTTCGGCCAGTGTTTCTGCATTGACTTGTTTTCTGGCTGGTGGCTCTTTTGCCTGCCGGTGTGAGCAGGATCAACACATGTGTTCCTCTTCCCTCCTCCTTGTTCCTTCTCTCTGCTGTTGTTTCTGAAGCTGCAGTCAATGAGCCTTCCTCGGGAGTTGTTCTGCAGCTTGAACAGTTAAGCAAGTCTAATCTTTTTGTTTGCAGCCACCTTGGGCAATTGGCTACTGAATATGCTGCCTCTGCTAGCCTTGCCTGCTTGCTGGGAGAATTAAGTTCCCTCCTCCCCAGTTCCTCTGATACTGAGTAGCAGAGCGCACGGTGGCTAACACATCCTCATGACATAATCCCTACCCTTTGGCAAGGTCAAACATTGCTTTGCTCTTTGATACCTGCAGACCAAATGCCATAATTACCTTTTTGTCTTGATAGTAACTGGTATTAGGTTTTGACTTCTTGCTTTTTCCTCAAAGTCAAGGCTATTTGGCTGTCGTGGGGCTACCCATCCTAAGCCAGTAGAATCTGAAATGAACTTTCTTTCCTTATTTGCTATCACTGCAAGTGGCAGCTCTATAAGAATGGCCTTTCCAGCTTGTAACTGTCACCTCAGCCCTTCCCAGGGCCTTGGCTTGTCAGGGGAAGAAGGTTTATGTGTGGTATTGTATTAGGCCGTTCTTGTGTTGCTATAAATACCTGAGACTGGGTAGCTTATAAAAAGAGGTTTAATTGGCTCACTGTCCTGCAGGCTGTACATAGTGCCGACATTGCTAGGCTTCTGGGTAGGTCTCAGGGAGCTTTTACTCATGGCAGAACGTGAAGTGGAAGCAGGCACATCACATGGCGAAATCAGGCGCAAGAGAGAGAATAGGTGGGGGCGGTGGGGGGGAGGTTAGGTGCCACACACTATTAAATGACCATATCTCATGAGAACTCACGATCACAAAGACATCACCAAGCCATAAGGGATCCGCCCCCCAACCCAACATCTCCCACCAGGCCCCACCTCCAGCACTGGGGATTACAATTCAACTTGAGATTTGGGTGGGAACAAATATCCAAACTATATCAGGTATCAATGGTCCTTTTCTTGCTGAGTTTTTCTCACTGGTTAGCAATGAAGAAGACAAAGTTAATGGCGTGTGTGTGTGTGTGTGTATGCACGTGCAGAAATGAATACACCCATTCACTGGTAAACAAATAAGAATCAGAATGCAGTGTCATTTATTTGGTGAACTTGTCATCTTTTGAGGTCCAGACCAGGGGCCACCTCCTCTATGAATCATGAACTGATGCTTAGACTTTTTGTCCTTGTCCTGCTCCTGTGTGGGCATTGACTATAACTGTTAACATCCCTATATAGTAATATATCTCTCTACAGGCTTGTTTTTTACTCAACTATGGACTCCTTGAGATCAGAGACTAAATCTTCAGTATCTTAATTTTCTGATTGTTTGGAAGAGAGCCTAGCACAATAGGAGTTTAATAAATGTTTGTTGAATGAATGAATGAAGGGTGGATAGATGCCTCCTGTGTGTCTGGGTAAGCCATTGTGCCAGCTTATTCTCTTAGTGGTTACAGCCAAAGCTGAATGTCATCCATCAAATGGATTCTGACTTGCAAACACTAAAAAAGCACATTATGATGAATGTCACTTGCTCAGCCAAACCCCATTACAAAAGGCCAGTGGACCGCAAATGTAACAGCCTCTAAACCCAAACTGGGCAAACAACCCTCCTGCTTGGAACCTAAACTGAACCGAGTATCTGTCATCTACTGAAATTTCCAACTGAGCTAAAGTTGTTCCCTGCCTCCCTGAACCATCCCCTCCGATGCCTCCTGGCCAAATTTTACTTGGTAAACTAGTTGCAATGGGAATCAAACCTATATTTTATTCCAGAACAAAATAAGGAGTTTAAAAATATTTCCATTTCTGCATAAACCAATGCTTCATTTCATTGGCATTCTGCCCTCCTGTGAGTCTGGTTATCTTTTGGATCAAATAATGCATCATTTGACAAGTTATGATGGCCATGGAAGTGGGCATGACTACTCCCTTGTTTTCAGAGGACAGATCTAAAACCAACTGCCCTTGTCCCTGACACCAGGTTTGGTGTCACCAGGTGAGGGTGGTTAATTCCTCATCATCTCAAATGCCCCCATCCACAGGGAGCTTCACTGTTTCCAGGGCATGTTCAGAGCCACTCTTTCACTCAGTCCCAAAAATGGCCCTGTAAGCTGGGTGGCCCAGGATATCATCCCCATTTTAGAGATGAGGACATGGAGACCAAGAGAGGAGGTCACACACACACTTGCCCAAGTGCTAGAGACAAGAATCAAACTTCATTTTGGGGGATTCCAGCTCGATTTCTCTTACCTCTATGACTCAACCATGCCCTCTGAGCACCCAGCCTGCTGCTCAATGGCACATGTATGATTTGGTTCCCCAAACATCTTCCCCAAGTGAATGTGTGCTCCAAGTTAAAGAAAACTGTTTAATGGAAGACCGTTTTGTCTTGTGCCAATTCCTCACTTTTCCTCCCTCCACTGCCAATGCAAGTAAAACCTTGGTTATTTAAAAGTCAGGTTTATTAAAGTGTAATTTACACAAATTAAAGTATAATTGGATGGGTTCTGAAAAAAGCATACACTCCTGGAATGATCACCAATCTAGATAAAATATTTTCATCACTCCAAAAAGTTCCATTGGGCCCCTTTGCAGCCCTCCTTCCCTACTCACAAGCACACTGAGGTAAATGAATACCAGCTACTTAATACAGTTAATTGTAATGTCTAGTAACTAGAACTCAGTCCAAGTAATACAAGAAAGAAACCAGTCATTTAATCTACCAAACACAAAATATACCTTGCAGCATTTACTGGGGATGTTTTAAAGTCTTTCTTTACAAATTCAGGGCCTTTTTGCTTTCTTGGTTGGGTCCAACATCCATGGAATTTAAGACATCTTAATCCTTTAAGGGATTGAAGTCACAAAAAAGGGTATTTATATTAGAGAATTTTTTTCACAACCATACTCCAAGGGCCCCATCACGCATCTACTGAAACGTCCAAAGCCCTTGTAAAAGATGCCCTAGGCTGAAAAGAAATGCTACCTCTATAATCTTATAAAGTCCACAAGACTTTGGGCACATTAGGCTTCTGAAGAGTGTTGATTTTTGCTAACTAAAATGACAAAATGATGAAATACATAGGATTTGTTTTACTCTCCCCATTCGTTACTTGAGCACGGTTAGAATAAGAGCAAAATAAGCTTGACAGATTCCCCCCAAATAACTGGTACCCTACTGTGTTTGAAGTATTTTTGACCTTCACCAGGGTGCTCTAGACTAAAAAAGCATTTACATGAAATGGTAGCTTTAGCTGATAATTAAGTAGATACTTGCAACAGTCCTGGTCCAAACGAAAGCACTGAAATTCAGGTAACTTTATTTAAATTCAAAAACAATTCTTAAAATTGCATTTAGAGTCAAGACCCTTTTGTATTAAAAAAATCACAAGACATATTTCTAAGTAAGGCAAAAGTTAGTTCTAGATTAACAAGACCAGATTTGACTTTAGACTTTATTCTTTAAAAAATTATAGAGAATACAAAACCACGCAGCTACATGGAAACTGAACAACCCGCTCCTGAATGACTACTGGGTAAATAATGAAACTAAGGCAGAAATAAATAAGTTCTTTGGAACCAATGAGAACAAAGACACAACGTACCAGAATCTCTGGGACACAGCTAAAGCAGTGTTAAAAGTGAAATTTATAGCACTAAATGCCCTTGTCAGAAAACAGGAAAGATCCAAAATCGATATCCCAACATCACAATTAAAAGAACTAGAGAAGCAGGAGCAAACAAATTCAAAAGCTAGCAGAAGACAAGAAATAACTAAGATCAGAGCAGAACTGAAGGAGATAGATACACGAAAAACCTTTCAAAAAAATCAGTGAATCCAAGAGCTGTTTTTCTGAAAAGATTAACAAAATAGATAGACCACTAGCCAGACTAATGAAGAAGATGAGAGAGAAGAATCAAATAGACACAATAAAAATGATAAAGGGGTTATCACCACTGATCCCACAGAAATACAAACTACCATCAGAGAATACTATAAATACCTCTATGCAAATAAACTAGAAAACCTAGAAGAAACGGATAAATTTCTGGACACATATACCCTCCCAAGACTAAACCAGGAAGAAGTCAAATCCCTTAACAGACCAATAACAAGTTCTGAAATTCAGTCAGTAATTTATAGCCTACCAACCAAAAGAAGTCCAGGACCAGATGGATTCACAGCTGAATTCTACCAGAGGTACAAAGAGGAGCTGGTACCATTGTTTCTGAAACTATTCCAAACAGTAGAAAAAGAGGGGCTCTTCCCTGACTCATTTTATGAAGCCAGCATCATCCTGATACCAAAACCTGGCAGAGACACAACAGAAAAAGACAATTTCAAGCCAATATTCCTGATGAACATTGATGTGAAAATCCTCAATAAAATACTGGCAAACTGAATCCAGCAGCATATCAAAAAGCTTATCCACCATGACCAAGTCAGCTTCATCACTGGGATGCAAGGCTGGTTCAACATACACAAATCAATAAATGTAATCCATCACATAAACAGAACCAATGACAAAAGCCACATGATTATCTCAATAGATGCAGAAAAGGCCTTTGATAAAATTCAACACTCCTTCATGCTGAAAACGCTTAATAAACTACATATTGATGGAATATATCTCAAAATAATAAGAGCTATTTATGACAAACCCACAACCAATATCATACTGAATGGGCAAAAGCTGGGCACATTCCCTTTGAAAACCAGCACAAGACAAGGATGCCCTCTCTCACCACTCCTACTCAGCATAGTATTGGAAGTTCTGGCCAGGGCAATCAGGTAAGAGAAAGAAATAAAGCATATTCAGATAGGGAGAGAGGAAGTCAAATTGTCTCTGTTTGCAGATGACATTATTGTATATTTAGAAAACCCCATTGTCTCAGCTCAAAAACTCCTTAAGCTGATAAGCAACTTCAGCAAAGTCTCAGGATACAAAATCAATGTGCAAAAATCACAAGCATTCCTATACACCAATAATAGACAAACAGCCAAATTATGAGTGAACTCCCATTCACAATTGCTACAAAGAGAATACCTAGGAATACAACTTACAAGGTGTGTGAATGACCTCTTTTGGGAGAACTACAAACCACTGCCCAAGGGAATAAGAGAGGACACAAACAAATGGAAAAAAATTCCATGCTCATGGATAGGAAGCATCAATATTGTTAAAATGGCCATACTGCCCAAAGTAATTTATAGATTCAGTGCTATTCCCATCAAGCTACCATTGCCTTTCTTCACAGAATTAGAAAAAACTACTTTAACTTTCATATGGAACCAAAAAAGAGCCCACATAGCCAAGACAATCCTAAGCAAAAAGAACAAAGCTGGAGGCATCATGCTACCTGACTTCAAACTATGCTACAAGGTTACAGTAGCCATAACAGCCTACAGTAGCCATAACAGCATGGTACTTGGACCAAAACCGACATATAGACCAATGGAACAGAACAGAGGCCTCAGAAACAACACCGCACATCTACAACCACTGATCTTCGACAAACCTGACAAAAACAAGCAATGGGGAAAGGCTTCCCTACTTAATAAATGGTGCTGGGAAAACTGGCTAGCCATGTGGAGGAAACAGAAACTGGACCCTTTCCTTACACCCTTATACAAAAATTAACTCAAGATGGATTAAAGACTTAAATGTAAAACCCAAAACCATAAAAACCCTAGAAGAAAACCTAGGCAATACCATGCAGGATATAGGCATGGGGAAAGACTTCATGACTAAAACACCAAAAGCAATTGCAACCAAAGCCAAAATTGACAAACAGGATCTAATTAAACTAAAGAGCTTCTGCACAGCAAAAGAAACTATTATTAGAGTGAACAGGCAACCTACAGAATGGAAGAAAATTTTTGCAATCTACTCATCTGACAAAGGGCTAATATCCAGAATCTACAAAGAACTCAAACAAATTTACAAGAAAAAACAACCCCATCAAAAAGTGGGTGAAGGATATGAACAGACACTTCTCAAAAGAAGACATTTATGTGGCCAAAAAACATATGAAAAAAAGCTCATCATCTCTGGTCATTAGAGAAATGCAAATCAAAACCACAATGAGATACCGTCTCACGCCAGTTAAAATGGCAATCGTTAAAAAGTCAGGAAACAACAGATGCTGGAGAGGATGTGGAGAAATAGGAATGAATTTACACTGTTGATGGGAGTGTACATTAGTTCATCCAGTGTGGAAGACAATGTGGCGATTCCTCTAGTATCTAGAACCAGAAATACCATTTGACCCAGCAGTCCCATTACTGGGTGTATAACCAAAGGATTATAAATCATTCTACTATAAAGACACACACACACATATGTTTATTGCAGCACTGTTCACAATAGCAAAGACAGAACCAACCCAAATGCCCATCAGTGATAGACTGGATAAAGAAAATGTGGCACACATACACCATGAAATACTGTGCAGCCATAAAAAAGGATGGGTTCTTGTCCTTTGCAGGGACATGGATGAAGCTGGAAACCTTTATCCTAAGCAAACTAACACAGGAACAGAAAAGCAAACACCACATGTTCTCACTCATAAGTGGGAGTTGAACAATGAGAACACATGGACACAGGGAGGGGAACATCACACACTGGGGCCTGTTGGGGGGTTGGGGGAAGCAGAGGAAGAACATTAGGACAAATACCTAATGCTTGTGTGGTTTAAAATCTAGATGACGGGTTGATGGGTGCAGCAAACCACCATGGCATATGTATACCTATGTAACAAACCTGCATGTTCTGCACAAGTATCCCAGAACTTAAAGTGTAATAATAAAAAAGAAATTATAGAGAATAGAGAAAAGTAGGTTATTTACAGAAAATTATACTTACATATGTACTCAGAAGCATAAATTTGGTGACAGAAAAGACTTTATTATATACTGGCATCCCAGAAGCAGTTCTGAAAGAGCTTAGTTTTATTTTCTTGAATTTTAAGAATGCCTAAGATCCTTCTTCATTTTCAATATTGGGAGGCAGGTAATATTTACTTTAAATGTCCCATATTGCCCGGGCATGGTGGCTTATGCCTGTAATCCGAACACTTTGGGAGGTCAAGGAGGATGGATCACCTGAGGTCAGGAGTTCAAGACCAGCCTGACCAACATGGTGAAACCCTGTCTCTACTAAAAATACAAAATTATTCGGGCATGGTGGCACATGCCTGTAGTCCCAGCTCCTCAGGAGGCTGAGGCAGGAGAATCGCTTGAACCTGGGAGGCAGAGGTTGCAGTGAGCCGAGATCATGCCAAAGCACTCCAGCCTGGGTGACAGAGTGAGACTCTGTTTCAAAAAAAAAAAAGTCCCATATTAGCAGTGTTATACTCTACAAGGGATATGTCTGCAGACATACCGAGCGTCACTGTAGAAGAGCGTGGAGTGGCTTTTGTGAAGAAGTTCAGGTACATCAGTGCAAAAGTTAGCTGAACTAGTTCATTCATCTCTATGGCAACAGTTTCCTTCTCTTTATCAACATTACTTATTTGTGACAATTTAATGTTTCCATTTGCAAGTTCTCCAGTTGCAGAAAATTTCACTCCATCTTTTGCACAGGAAATTACAACAACATCTCCAATATGATTGAGATCTCAGCATATGCATGCAAATTCACCAGCAGGCATCTTTACTACACAGCTGTACTCTTGTTTTGGAATTCCAAGTTCAACATCCAAATCCATTAGCTTCATTTTATAATCCGAAACTTTCTCCTGATTTAGTGCTTCAAATACTAGTGCTAAGTTGTCTGCATTATCTTCAGCTCATAACGTCATGACGTCTTCATTGCCAGCACAGTTTAGTATTTTGAACATACTGGATAGATTCATGCCTATGGCCAGGTTGTAGTCGCAGCAGCACGTGTTGAAGCCCTTGGAGCAGTGGGTGAGCTGCCACGAGGAGATGCAGAACGAGTTTATGCTGTGCACATTCAGCTGCTTGAGCTAATGTCCCGGCAGGCCTCACTGATGAGGTCCTCGAGGGCCTCCAACACATTCTTCAGCATGGAGCCCTGGACCAGGTGTACCTCGAACATGGTGGAGTCACAATGACACGGCTACAGGAAGGTGCGAAGGAAGAAGGTCTAGGCAGTTTTGGCTTTATGAAGCTCAGAGCAAGTGGGCAAACGCCGTGGGAAGAGGCTGAGACCTCAAAAGATGATGACAAGTCCACTATGCCTGCAACTGTTTAATCAAGACTTGGTTTTTTAATGAAGAGCTGGTGCGGGTTCAGGAGCACGAGTGGTGGAATTCACAGATTGCTATCCTCAGAATACCTTCCTGGCAGAAACCCAGGAGCCATGCTGGGATCCACACCCACTCCACCTCTTGCCCTTGCAGTTTCTGCTGGCATCACTGGAGACAGTGGAGACTTTTCCGTTACTCTGGCAGGGATTGGACATGCCTCCAGTGGGCTGTCGCTCCAGAAAGCAGAGAGCAAAGGAAGCCTCTGGCTAGGCTGTCACCAGCCCCTGAGTGGATGCATCATGCCCAGGGATTGGCAGTGAGTCACTGAAGCCCCAGGCTGGTGGTAGCCAAGTTCCTTGAAGCCTTTACCTTGCGTATTGCTGAGTGGTACTATTGTAGGCAGGAGAGGAGGGCCACAGAGGCATAAAGGCTGTCTGCCCCCAAGCTTCTTCCTGGGAGGCCTGCAGGTACCTAAAGTGTCAGAAAAGCCATTAGTGCTTCCTCCCCAGGTGTCCGCAAGTGTCCCCAGTCATCTGAGAGATGATCTTAGGAGTCACTTGGAGGACTATTGGGTTTTAAATGTAATAGTCATGCATTTTAATGTCTCTTCTATTTATGGCAGGTCATATAGGTTTTCAATCAGTGGTCATAATGGTTTTTTAAAAATAATGTTAAAAAAGTGAATCTGTTTAAAGAAAATTGTTAAGGGAAGCAGCATAGCATAGTAGTTAAGAGAATGAACTCTGAAGACGGGTGCATGGTCAGACTCCCAGCACCACACTTACCAGTTATGGGACAGTGGGTAAGTACTTCACTGTGCTGCAGTTTCCTTATCTTTAAGGAATAACAGTAGTACCCACTTCATGAGTTAGTTCATGTAAGCACTTACAGCATGTCCCAGCTCACACTAAGCATCACATCGGTAACTGTTAAATAAAATGCAGTGAATCAAGGTGGTAGGGGAGTATAGAGCAAACATAACGAGGATGGGTCTAGGACAAGAGAAGTTTGTAGGAATGTTTGTCTTCTGCAATTCTTGCTCTGACAGTTGGGGGCCCAGGGCCCAGGGAGCAGAAGTGCTGTATCCAAAGTCATAAACTGACATAGCATGGCAAGGCAGAATGAAATCCCTGCTCACTTGACTCACTATCAACTACAGGGCTGCAGAGGTGGCCCCTTCTATGGAGAAAGCAATTTGTCCCATGGGCCACTCAAAATGGCAAACATAGTCTCCAACAGAGGTGACGCAGACATTACCTCAGAGGCAGCCTTGCTATCGCTGACCCCTCAGATGGATGCAGTTTCCCATAGCTCCTACTTGCTGATGAGATGGCCATGGCCATAAAGCAGTCTTCCAGAGTCTGTCCCAGGTAGATCTCAGGCCTCCATACGCCAGGGCCAGGCCATAGAGGTCATGGCCGGAGCCTCAGGACCTACCACAGAGCTGGCCCAGGGAAGCCTCTGAAGGAATGTTTGATGACTCACCAAATGAATGAATGAATGAATGAATGAATGAATGAATGAATAAACATCCCCATTACATGGATCAGCTGATCAGCTAAGCAGAGGATACGCATTTGCCCAAGGGCCCTTTTGGTGCAGTGTGTGTTGTTCTTTCTGTGGGTGAGGCTGTTGAGGTATGTGTCTACAAAAGGTGCTAGCATAGTGCTGGGTGTGTCATACACGAGGCCACGCCCTACACTTGTGCAAGTTTTCTGTGACCTCTGGGATCTGAAAGATCAGTATTTCCTAGAGTTGAGCAACAGTGAGGTTAGGGGAGTTTGAAGGAGGGAATGGAGGTGTGACATTTCTGGGGCCCAGGACCCAGGGAAGTAAGAAAGATGGTGTTTATGAAGGCACCTAGCTGCAAGGGCGAGATCCTATAGGGAGGTTTAGGGCTTAATGACTACAATCACTTTGGCATGAGCAGCTGACATGGGCATCTCGCTATACAGTTTACCTAAAGCACTGCCACTCCAGTTTCATCACTGGCTCCTCAGCACTGCATGAGAGCAGAGCAGTTATTGCAGTTTCTATTTAAAAACAAAGCCTGCTAAATGGCAAAGCTGGATAGAATCAGCTCCTCTGAGCCCATGTCCAGTATGATCTCAAGCCAGGCTGCCTTCTGATTGTGTATATCCCAGTAACCAATCCTGGCCATGACATGGTGCTTAGCACATGATTCTCATCCCCTACCTCCAGGATTGTTTGCTGATGAGTCAGTGACCAAATGAATAGTGCAAAGGAGAGACAAGAGACCTGGGGTGAGGGCAAAGGGTGTCAGGTCGGGGCTGAAGAGCGCAGGAGGAAGAAAGGGCTGGAACGAATTCTCTGAAGATGAGCTGCTTCTTTCATGACTATGTGGGCCAGGCCAGGTTTTGGCTCAAGCCTCTCCTTGCTTTTAATTTATCAGAAAATTTGTCACTGGTTCCCTAAATATTGAACGTGTTGGATCCAGAGTTCTCACCATGGGCCACAAGGTGCCATTGAGCTGGCTGCCCACTGTCTTCTCTCTTCCACTCTGCAGCCCCTGGAATGTCACTTCATTGGCCTTTTGCCATTTCTAAAACATTCCAGCATACTTAGGCCTCAGGGCTTTTGCACTTGCTGTTCCCTCTGCCTGATATGCCTTTCCCCCACTGTCTACCTCAAATGTACCTCCTCAGAGAGGCCCTCTCTGCCACCTTGCCCCCTTGGCCTGCCTTGTTTTTCTCCATAACACTGATCACTCCTTGGCATTTTATTGTATATGCATTTCTATCTATCTACTGGAAATGAAGCATCACAAGGCCAGAGATCTTTGCCTGCTTTGTTCATTGCTGTATGCCCAGTGCCTAGCAGAATGACTCGCATATATTAGGTACATTAGGCATATTAGATTCAAATTAAACATATTTGAATGAGTTAATGTGGTTTGAAGCTTTTACCTCTCTGAAGCTTCTAGGTGTGCTACTTTCACAGGAAGAGCAATCCTGGCCAAGGATGCTAGTGCCTACAAAGTGGCAGAGCTTGTACTTTATTAGATTCACTATATCCTTAGAAAAGAGGAGGCATGTTGGATAAGATGCAGCCCCAGCCCCCCAGCCTCTGCCAAAACCAACGTGTCCCAGTCTGAAGCAGATTCTAGTTGAGCTGGATGGTGGACTGGTAGACCAGCATCTCTCTGGCCAGAACAGACATGGATGGCGGGACTGGGAAAGGTCGGGACTGAGAATGGCTGAGATCAGGACATCAGGGGTCAAAGATCAAGACAGGGATCTGGGGCTGGGGCTGGGGCTAGGGCTGGGAAGAGCCAATGGGTCCTTGGTGGGCATTTAGGGGAGCTGGGTAGTTGATATAGTTTGGCTGTGTCCCTACCCAAATTTCATCTTGAATTGTAGCTCCCATAATCCCCAAGTGTCATGGGAGGGACCCAGTGGGAGATAATTGAATCATGGAGGCAGTTTCACCCATACTGTTCTTGTGGTAGTGAATAAGTCTCACAAAATCTGATGATTTTATAAGCAGAAACCCCTTTCACCTGGCTCTCATTCTCTCTTGCCTTCTGCCATGTATGGTGTGCCTTTTGCCTTCTGCCAGGATTGTGAGGCCTCCCCAGCCACGTGGAACTGTGAGTCCATTAAACTTCTTTTTCTTTAAAAATGACCCATCTCAGGTATGTTTTTATCAGCAGCATGAAAACAGACTAATAGAGTAGCCAACATTTCTGAAATGATAATATGGGCCCAGTTCAGGTGGCTTCTTATAAGCTATTGATACTTAGGACTTCTCTGCTGGCCCTACCTGGGCATGAAAGATCCATTTCTTGGCAGGATAAACGGCAACAATATTGTAATATGTAAAGATCCTACATATCTGTTATCTCATAACAACCATGTGTAGTATGTTTATTAATTTAGGTAACAAATATGTGTTGATCCCGTGTAAGAACCAGGCACTGTAGATGTTGCCTCAGTCACTGTCTTAGTCCATTTGTGTTGCTATGGACTCAGGTATACCTGAGCCTGGATGATTTATAAAGAAAAGAGGTTCATTTGGCTGACAGTTCTGCAGGCTGTACAAGAAGCATGGAGCTGGCATCTGTTGATGGCTTCTGGTGAAGGTCTCAGGCTGTCTCCACTCACTGCAGAAGGGGAAGGGGAATTGGTGTGTGCAGAGGTCATGTGGTGAGACAGGAAGCAAGGGAGATGAGGGATGTGCCAGGCTTTTTATAACGATCAGTTCTCCTGGGAGCTAACAGAGAACTCATTACCTCAAGGGGGCACCAAGCCATTCACGAGGGATCCATCCCCATGACCCAACACCTCCCATTAGGCCCCACCTCCAACACAGGAGATCAAATTTCAACATGAGGTTTGGGGGACAAACATCCAAACTATAGCAGTCACATATAGGAAATATCTACATTTATAGGGGTAACTAACACTCCTGCAACAAAATAGATGATGGTTTACTAAAATACATCAGCTGCTTTATCATCAGTGCTAAGAATAGTGGTTATTACACGGTAGATGCTCAATTAATATTTTTGAATTGCTGATTAATATGTAGGTTAATGACTTCACCCGTTTTCTGAACAAGGAAGTAGCCCAGAAAAATCAGATTTGGAAATCTGGCTCAGGGTGGTTTTACTCTTGAGACCAAATAGTTCTCTCTGATTCTAAGGACTTTGAAGCTTTACAGACTTGGTATTAATACATTTCTAAACTAAAAATGCCAAAAAATATTGTGGGGAAGTGGTTAAAAGCTGCCAGCTTTTCATTTTTCCGAGTAAGGAGATGGAGAAAGATATTACCAACAATTGTTATTTCGTAAAAGGGCATTTAAACACTTCAATTGTGTGAAGGGTGATCCTAGAATTTTAAATCATTGGATACATATTGGTTCTATGAAAAAGTTACTACATTGTTCTAATTTTTTTCCCATTTCACTGAGGATTGGGGTAAACTTCACTGATCCACAGTGAACAGACAGGTCCGGGCTCAGATGGGCATTTGGGAGCCTCTGGCCTGGAGGAACCAGTCTCTCAAGTTCTTTCCTCTCTCTTTGTCTCTCTTTTTAGTCCTCTTCCATTTCTTCTTCTCTTTCTTCTTCCTTTCTCACCTCTTACATACAGACACACTTAGACACACTGAGGCACATTTCAAAGCTCCAAAGAGAAGCAGACCATGTATCAGAGTTAGACCTCCGGTGGGGAAGAAAGACAACCTCTCCTGTTCTGAGCACTGCTTTCCCAACTCTAAAAAGAAAAGGAGAAGGGGGTAGGGGTGAAGGGGAGGAGAATGTTCCCTACCTTCCCATCAGCCTTCTTTATTATATCTGTTCAAAGTGGAAAAAAATGGTTTTAAACTCTCAGTGTTAGTTTATGACTCCTATTAATCACATGTAATAACCCTCCCGATTATTAAATTATGGAGACATGTGTTTCCTCAGCCAAACACACTAATTATTTACTGAAATGAATTAACATATAGAAAAGCCTCAGTTCTATGGAGGCTGAAACTTTGCATAATGAGTTTATCAGCCCTAAAAGCAGCCCAGACGAGCTTTTTTTTTTTTTTTTTTTTTTTTTTTGGTGAAATAAACACACTGATTATAGTGAAGCTTATCCGTGCTGGCATCTTGCCATTTGCTATTTCTTTAATAAACACCGGTAGAGTTGTGTATCTGTTTTCACTTTCATTTATCAAGGCTCCCCTTTGCAATTAACAGCTGTGGTAGAGGTGGGGTGGGGGTGGGAAAGACATGTTCTTACCAGCCTCCCCCTCCAGGTCCCCAAAGTTGCTCATTTGGGGCTCTCTTTGTATTTTAATAGGCTTGCCAATCAGCTGACTGCAGCAGCAGCAGCAGCAGTGATGCACAGATCTGATCTGCGTTGGCAATATACTTGTAATTCGGACATGCATCTCCAGGACACCAGCCTTAGCAGGAAGGGGAGCCAGTCAAGGGGAAACAATTATGCAAATTTAAAATGTAAACTCTCTGGAGCCCCTGCCACAACCTGGTAAGAGGATAAAGGTCTGCTTTCCATTCCTTTCTCTAGTGACAGCAAGCTCTCTTCCCACATATCTTCCAGGGAGATTCCTAAGTCATTTAAGCATCTGCAAAATGGCCCCATGGACACGTGGTTTGGAATGAGGATTTATGGGTAATTATATCTGAAAAACTCTTATTTTTCATGGTACTCATGAAGCCACTCAGTTTCCTACATTTTTTTAATCTAGTGATTTAGGGACTGTGTCAAATGTTCACCAAAGGACATTCAGATCATTCATTCATTCAACAAGCATTTAGTAATGTATATTGCAAAATTGCTGAGAGTAGATTTTAAATGTTCACACTCCTCCCAGAATGATAAGTATGTGAGGTGATGGAAATGTTAATTAGTTTGATTTAATCATATCATATTGTGTACATATATCAAAACATCAGATTGTATCCCATATATATATACAATTACTTGTCAATTAAAAATAAAATTTGAAAAAAAATACAGGCATGTATTCAAGGATGCAATACTGGGAGCTCCTGGAGCTTATAGTTTGGTTACTTTGTTTATTCCTTAAAAAATAGATATCAAACATCTACCAGGAGTGAGGTACTGGGGTAGGGTGGAGAACAAGACAGATGAGGTTTCTGCTGTCATGGAGCTTGCCCTTGGGGATGGGTGGGTGCAGGAGCATGGCATGAGGCTGCTGATGTGGTTCTCAATAAGAACCATGACTCCTGGCACTCACAGCCTAGCTCTTGAATGTGGTGTGGACCTAGAGACTTGCTTCTGAGAAATAGAATACGGCAAAAGTGATGGGATGTCACTTCTGATTGGGCTACAAAAGACTGCCTTTTATCTCAACAGCATTCTCTGTCTCTTGCCCTCTCACTTGCTCTGATGAAGCTTGCTGCCCTGTTGTGAGATGCTCTATGGAGAGGCCTACGTGGCAAGGAACTGAGGGTGGCCTCTGACCAATAGCTCATGAGAAACTGAGGCGTCACTCCAGTGTCCACAGGGGTGAGCTAGGAAGCAGATCTTTCTAGTGGAGGCTTGAGGGCACCTGTAGCCCCAGCCAAAACCTTGATTGCAGCCTGTGAGACTCAAAGCCATAGGTTCTAGCTAGCCACTCCTGGATTCCTGGCCCACAGAAACTGTGAGATAGTAAATGTTTTTAATGTTAAGTTGTTAAGTTTTGGGGCAATTTCTGGCTTAGTCAGTTCTGAGTGCTAAAACAAAATACAATTGACTAGGTGGCTTAAGAACAAACATTTATCTCACATGGTTCTGGAGGCTGGGAACTCTGAGATTAGGGTGCTGCCAGAACCAGTGTCTGGTGAGGGCCCTGTTCCTGGCTTATAGATAGCCACCTTCTTACTGTGTCCTCACATGAGTGAAAGACACAGAGCTTTAGTGTCTTCTTTTTTTTTTTTTTTAAGATGGAGTCTCGCTCCATCGCCCAGGCTAGAGTGCAGTGTGATGATCTCATCTCACTGCAGCCTCCACCTCCTGGGTTCAAGCAATCCTCCCACCTCAGCCTCCCAAGTAGCTGGGATTACTGATGTGTGCCATCACACCCGGCTAATTTTTTTGTATTTTTAGTAGAGATGGGGTTTCACCATGTTGGCCAGGTTGGGTCTCTAACTCCTGACCTCATGTGATCCTCCTGCTTTGGCCTCCCAAAGTGCTGGGATGACAGGCATGAGCCACTGCGCCCGGCCATCTTTCTCTTCTTAGAAGGATGTTAATCCCATCATGGGGGCTCTTCCCTTATGACCTCATCTAAATTGAATCACTCCCAAAAGCCCCACCTCCTATTGGGAATTAGGGCTTCAATATATGAATTTTGGGAAGACACAAATAAATAAGCAGCCCAAAACAATTTGTTTTGTAGTAATAGATAATAATATGGTGGCTGGAGGTGGGGAGTGAGATTATAAATTAATGGGTAAAAAGGAAGATATGAGCTGGTGAAAAGGCTGTGCTGAACAGGAATGAAGGGTGATAGACATACTGAAGAGTGACAGGATGGCTGCTGAGAATTTGAGTCTCAGGGCAGGACAGACCCTAAAGGTCCTTTGTCCAATACCCTAGATGAAGCCAGTGTGCTCTGTGCATCCCTTCCAATGGGCATCCAGCCTTGGGTCAAATACCCCAAGTGAGGGGGAAATTCACATCTTTGTTACTCTGTCCCATCTTTGGATGTAAAAAATACTTGCTGTTGGGCTGGAATTTGCATCCCTATGGTTTTGTCTCCCTGGTCCTGGTCTTTCTCTTTGAGGCCATTCCTCCTGTCTGGTCTTTTGAGCTCCTATACCCTAAACAGTTGTCCAGCCTTTCTCGGTTGGCCCTCTAATTCCCTGACCCAGCTCTCCTTTCTTTCCCAGACTGGCTTTGATCTTTTGATACTGCTTTTGGCCTTTCTGACTTGACTGCCTTTCACACTTCCCTTCCTCTACCCACTGGGTCTCTTCCCACAGTCTCTGCTTGTTCCTGTGGTCTTGGGGTCCCTGTAGCTTTAGTTAGGGATTCTGCAACTTTGGTCAATGGCCCCTTACAGCATCATGCCAGTCCCCTCCCTCACATGGCAAGCTCTTCTTCTCACAGAAAATGGTCACCACGTGCCAGTTGAGCATTTTCCTCTCCTGCTAAACGTGCCCACCTCTTTGGCACTTCACCTCCTCCTCCCCAGTGACTTCCTTCCTCCCCTCCCTTCTCTGCCAGCCTCAATTATCACTTCTGCAGAGGACTTCCTGGGGGGTGGCCCTCTCTAGTCAGCTACCTGCTAGACATTGTCCTGTGAGATCCTTAAAGCCCCTGGAGCTCAGTGTGCCTTCCTTCCTGTCCTCTGACAAATATCCACTGATGCTGACACTGGGCCTGTGCCCCTTTTAATAATCGTCCCCTTTCGTCCCCTGCCTGATGGGCCAGAGCCTCCTGTGTCTTCTGGTATCCTACACTCTAAACTCAGGGACATCCTAGTCTTTTTCTCTTTCCTCCACCATCCATGACTAAATCTGTCATCTGGTTTGCCTTTTTTTTTTTTTTTTCCTTCTCAGGGCCTCTTTCATCTTCCCCTTCCTTCTGCCACCCCTGAGGACCAGGTCTTTATCACTTCACCCCAAACTATAATAATCCCCATCCCCCAAATAATTTATTACAGGAGACAGTGCTGGAAACTGGAAGTATAGAGACAGGCAAAGCAGATCTGGCATCTGTCCTCGTGGAGCTTGCAGTGAGCTTGTTCATGCACGCGTGCATTCACACATTCATTCATCCATTCATTCATTCATTCATTCATTCATTCATTCATTCATTCATTCATTCAAACAGTTATTAAACACCTTCCATGTTACTTCGTCTAGTTGTCTCAGATTCCTGATAGTTGGAGGTAACTTTCTAACTTAGTTGTAATGAGGGGGGCAGTTTCCAGTAAATAGCTTGACAATTGCTTTGATAATTAGCAGCAGTAACTGAGAAGGACTGCCTGGAATGTCAGGGACACTTTCTTTCTCCACCCCGTAAAAACCATGAATCTGAGAATTTCTGGGCTGCTGGTCTTATCTACAGGTCTGGCTGATTACAAGATGCCCTGCAGTGACGTCTCAGGAAAGGCCAGGACTGGGAAGGCCAAGCCCCAGAGCCTGCCTCTACATTCTTGAGACATTGTGGTAGTTCTCCCATCCTAGCCCATCTTCTTCCCATCACCTGCAGCAGATCCACTTCAAGCACGTGCGTCATCCTAGGTAACCTGGCTGTTGGAGATGAGGGTCCTGGCTGCCAAGAAAGGAACTAAGACAAGCAGGCAGTGCCAGAGGGACAGTGTCCAGACAGCTTCTTGCAGGCTCTCAGGGAAGTAGTTCAGGCCAGAGGTGGAAGGAGGCAGTGAGGAATGATGTGGTACAACTGCAGGCTGTAAGGTGAGTGTGTGCATGCTAAGTAGGCTGAGTTAGCGAGTGTGATACCAGGGTTAAGAAGATGCAGATTTGGGCCGGGCGCAGTGGCTCACACCTGTAATCCCAGCACTTTGGGAGGCCGAGATGGGCAGATCACCTGAGGTCAGGAGTTCGAGACCAGCCTAGCCAACATAGTGAAACCCTGTCTCTACTAAAAATACAAAAATTAGCTGGGCATGGTGGCGCACACCTGTAGTCCCAGTTACTCAAGAGGCTGAGGCAGGAGAATCACTTGAACCCAGGAGGCGGAGGTTGCAGTGAGCTGAGATCGTGCCACTGCACTCCGGCCTGAGTGACAGAGCAAGACTTCGTTTCAAAAAATAAAAATAAAAATAAAGAATATGCTGACTTGGGGGAATCCCAGAGTCTTTATCACTATCTCCTTTGTGTCCTTGGGCTAATTAATTAATTTCTCTGAGTGACATTCGTTTCTTCATCTTAAATGGTACTATTGATACGAGCCTCAGAAGGCTGCTGGAGTTTACAGGAGATAATGTGAGGAATTGCCTGGCATGGGTGGTCAATAAATGGTAGCTGCTTATTATTAGTATGGTTAGGCTGATTTCGAGGGTAGGTTCGGGCAGGAAGAACCAGAAAACTGGGGAGGAGCCAGAGTCCTCAGAGGGCATTTAAATTCAGGCTGGGGAAGCCAAGATCCTTCCACAAATGCACAGAGCAGGTACAGGGATGGAAGCGGGGCAAAGCTCAGGTCAGAAGTGGGTGGGAGGTCAGAGAGGTGGGAGAGTCCCTGGGCAGTTGCCGGGATTTTTTTCCTGGATTCTCAGCAGCTGCCTTGGTCAGCTGTTTCCTGGAGAAGTTGGACAGAGTGGGCAGGAACTGTCACTAGGGCATCAAAATTACTCTTCCCTTGGCTTGGGCCAGAATTGTTTCCAGAACAAAGCAGAAGCTCCAAATAACTGTCAAGTGGCCGCTGGATTAGACTGCAGGGCTTAGGGGCAGGGAGCCAGGCAAGGCCATCTAGACCTGGCCCACAAGGTGGGAGGGGATCCCTCCAGGGGGATGCCCCTCCGGGCCCACCTGGAAGCCCTGCATCTCCTCTCTTCCTGGCCAGACTCTTCCAGGTCATGCTCATCTCACCTGTTTCAAGGATGCTTATCTGACAACTCTAGTCCTTAAGGATGAATCCTCTCCCAGACTGCCCACAGCATTTTCTCTCTGTTTCTACAGTACCAGGCTAGCTGCTTTATACACATTGTAGCATTTATTTGTCAAGGCAGCCACGCAAGGTAGATGTTACACCCATTTTACAGAGAGGAAAGGTGAGGCTCACACAGATTAAATAACTTTGCCAGCCTCCTGCAACTGGAAAATCTCAGGGCCGGGATTTAAAAACAGGTCTGCCTGGCTCTAAACTTCAAGAGACCAAGATGTTCCACTTACTATAGCTGAGTAACAGATTACTCCAAAATTTAGGATAAGACGATTTATCAAGCTTATAGATTCTATGGGTCATAAATTCAGACAAGGCACAGCAGGGGTGACTTGTTGCTGCTCCATGATGTCTAGAGCCTCAGCCAGAAGACCTGAAGGCTAGAGGCTACACCCATCTGAAGGCCCGCCCACTCCCATATCTGGTGACGGAGGCTGGCCTGAGGCTGGGGGCCTCAGTTGCTCTCCACATAGGTCTCTCTACAAGTCTCTCTGTATGGACTAGTTTGAGCTTCTTCACAGCATGATGGCACTGCCTCTGCCAAACCGCAAGTGAGGGTCCTTCCAAAAAGAACCAGGTGGAAAGCACCATCTTTTAAGATCTAGCCTCAGAAGATGTGCAGCTTCAGTTTTGCTACATTCTACTTGTCAAGACAGTCACAAAGGCCCATCCAGACACTAAAGAAGGGGAAATAGACTCCCCTTTTTGATAGAGGAGTAGCAAGGTTTTGAAAGATGTGTGAACAGAACTATTATGTGGCTGATTACTTTTGGAAAACTCAATCTGCTGCATGAAGGAACCTGAAGAAACATATCCATTAGATGGTGAGCTCATGAGGATTGACCTTGTCCTAGACTTCTTGGTAACTCTCATAGGCCCAGCACATTAAGATACACATAGCATTTGTTGAATTAAATGAATAAATACAGACCGTCCAAGTCAGGCTGTTTTGAGGATTTTATTATTATTCTTCCAATTTTGCATTTACTGCTTTCTCTTTTACCATTAAGCTGAAATGGTCCATCTAATGTAGAGGTTCTTTTGCTTCAAGGTTTGTTTCTTCCATCAGAGATCCAGCAGGATACCATTTTATTATGGGCATCTGCTTCATGTTTTGCAGGAGTCTGTAGGAACGTTCTTGAGAGTCTCAAAGACATGCCTTCAAACTTCCATCAGGGCCTTCCATTCTTAGGACAGCATTACCCTTCTGCCTTGCCCAGCCATGATCAAAGCATGTTCCCCCCCCCACTTGGAATTTGCATGGACTCTGCATGGAGATGACAGGGGATCCTGCAACTATAGTCTAGGGGCTTGTTGTGGAATAAGTATAGGCTTCAATCATAAAGGGAGAATATGGGTAAGACCAGGATAGTGATCCTTTGCTAATATATGTATTTTTTGTCTGTCTTTCCTTTTTTCTTCTTTTTTGTAACTTTTCCCCTCCCTCTCTTTCTCCAAAATGCAATTCTGGCTTTGTTTGTAGCTCAGTACTCCCCAAACTGATCTCCAGTTCTGTGAAAAATCACAGCCCTGCCTTCATCTTATTGCTCAGCGTGCTGCTGCTGAGAGTTGCTGCAGAAGGAACTCTGATCCAGCAGCTTAGCTGGATGGGTAGAGCCAGATGGGGAGTGGGAGGAGGGAGAACATAGGGAAGAACAGCCAATGGATGCTGGGCTTAATACCTAGATGATGGGATGATCTGTGCAGCAAACCACCGGGACACATGTTTACCTATGTAACAAACCTGCACATGCTCCACATGTACCCCTGAACTTAAAATAAAAGTTGAAGATTAAAAATTAAAAAAAAAAACTTTGGTCATATTTTCAGAACATTTTCTCTCTTTCTCTCTCTCTCTCTCTGTGTGTGTGTGTGTGTATGAGTTTGTATATATACACATACACAGGTACAAAATATTTTTAACAAAATAAATATGGTTTATACTTTACAAACGGGTAACTGGCTTCCTGTGCCTCCCCTGATTTAACTATGAACACATATTTTCATCAATAAACATTCCTCTTTGGCAGTGATATGAAGAGTGATTATCCATTTTATGGGTGTAGCATGATTTATTTTACTAATCCCTATTTTAGGACGTTTAGATTTTCTTATTTTCTATTAGAGTCAATAGCAGGATGAACATTCCGTCAGCTAAATCTCTTTATCTCTTTTTTCCTCAGTATGTATTTCTAAAATCATAATACATTTAGTTAAAGGATATATATACACGACGTGCATATATATGTATGTATATATATTAAAGAACTTTTTTTTCTTTGAGACAGGGTCTCACTCTATTATGCAGGCTGGAGTGCAGTGGTGGGGTCTCAGCTCACTGCAACCTCTGCCTCCCGGGCTCAAGTGAGCCTCTCGCCTCAGCCTCCTGAGTAGCTGGGACTACAAGCACGTACCATTAAGCCTGACTAAGTTTTGTACGTTTTGTAGGGAAAGGGTTTCATCATGTTTCCCAGGCCGGTCTCCTGAGCTCAAGTGATCCACCCACCTTGGCCTCCCAAAGTGCTGAGATCACAGGCATGAGCCACTGTGCCCAGCCTAAAGAACATTTCTGAAAAAGCTTAAAAACTGTCTCCCAAAAAATTTGTAATTTATGTAATAGCAGCAGTGCTTGGGGATGCTAATAAATCATCATTAACACTTACTGCTTTCCATGTGACAAACACCTGTAAAGGTTTTACAGACATCATCTCAATCTCTCCACTGACCCTAAAAGAGGACATCATTATTTCCATTTCATAGGTGGGAAAACTGAGGACCAGATGGACAAAGTAACTTCCTCAAAGTCATGCAGCCAGGAAATGGCAGATATGCGATTCAAGCCCAGCTCAGACTGACTGCAAAAACCGTCCTCTCCTTTACCTACCCAGCCTCCCACTTGCACATTCATAAAAACTGGTATCTTAAACAGTACCTGATTTTTTTTCACTACCAAACTAAGTGTTCTTACTCTTTTTTGGCTGCAGTTTCCACAGACTGAAGAGGCTCTAAATGACTACGAACAGATTTTTGTTGCCAAAGAATTAATTTGATCCTCCACCCCCTCCCTCTCACTCAAAAAGCACACAACGAAATGATTTTAGCAGCGGGGATAATTACAGAAAATGTGGTATTAACTCAAATGGAATACAAATATTTTAGATTTTTTATTGTGCTCCAAGACCACTGGAGTGGAAAGAAAAGAGTGAAATATGCCTCAGCAGACATAAGGAGAGAGCAGACACCAAGCTGAGAACCCTACGGTCACTCTCTGTGCTTGCACTTTTGATGATCTCAAAGAGAAGCAATCTTGTGATTTGAGCCTGGATTATAGCAGGAGCTGAAGCCCGTTGGAATCACTGGGTAGACTCAGAAGGCAAGGCTAACCTGGCAAAGACACAGGTGAAGGCAAGGCCCTCCTCCTCTGGCGCCTTCCTTGCCTGGCTGCTGTCCTTTCTTTCTGATGTGCCCTTAACCTCAGCCCCATCTGGATTTAAACTTCAAGGACTGCAGAAGACCCTTGATGAAGTGTTAGTGGCTCTGCAGGGCAAGCCATACTCACACCAGTAGTCCAGGTTATAGACCTGTAGAGGCTGGAGGACTCCATCAGTTAGTTCTCCTTGACATGGACCTGTCTTGTACTTTCTTTACTTTTTTTTCTTTAGAGTCAGAGTCTTGCTCAGTCACCCAGGCTGGAGTGCAGTGGTGCAATCGTGACTCACTGCAGCCTTAAACTTGTGAATTCCAGCTATCCCCCTGCATCAGCCTCCCAAGAAGCTGAGACTACATTACCCCTGGCCAATTTATTATTTTATTTTTTTAAGATATGGGGTCTTGCTGTGTTTCCCAGGCTGGTCTCAAACTCCTTACCTCAAGAAATTCTCCAACTAGGCAGCCTTTTTGCCTCAGGGCTCTTTGCTCCTCAAACCCACTAAGCCTTTTTTCTGCCTCAGGCCTCTTTGCATTTGAGTTCTCCATACCTGAGAGCCTACTCTTTGCCTAGATCTTTGCATTTGTACCTACTTCTCTTTACTGTCATGTGAACTCAAAAGTACCTTCCTCAGTTTTCCCTGACTACCCTATCTAAAGCGGGACTCCCCTGCCCCAGCAAGTAACCCAATGCCTTTACTTATCATCTTTATATCACTTACCACTACCAGAAATTTTTTTTGTTTACATGTTGTTTACTTGCTTAGTACTTCCTCTCCCAAATGTAAACGCTAGGGGTTTTATTTGCTTTTCTACTTCTGATTCTCAAGGCTTAAGCCAGGCCCTGGCTTAAGGGATGCAATGCATTTATTGAATAAGCCAATGAGAACAATATTGCCAACTTTATAGTTTTCCTCAGAGGCAGCCTTGAATATTGCAGACACACCATGAGGATCCTTAGCCTATACTTTAGAGCAAGGTTCAGCAAACTACAGCCCATGGGTCAAATCTGGCCCACCATCTGTTTATATAAAGTTTTATTGGAACACGGTCATGCTGATTTCTTTTTACACAGTGTCTATGGCTGCTTTCACCCTGCAACAGCAGAGTTAAGTAGTTGTGACAGAGATCATACGGTCTGCAAAGCTGAAAATATTTACATCTGGCATTTTGTAGGAAAAGTCTGTGAACCTTTGCTTTAGAGGGAAGATTCCCTGGATTACCACAGACCTTTATTTCATGTGAGTTGATGCCCTGATGGTAAGATGCCACACTGCTTTCTCTCACAGAGGCCTCTTTCATGTCAGCATCTTTAGATAGGCAACTCAGTCTTTCTGTTCATGAAAATATTGGCCTTGGCAATCTGCTTAATTCAGGTGGAAAACTACTGTGACTGGAATTATCCAGGGAGCAGAGATCGGTGTCTTTTCTCTAATTGTTGATTATGAGGATGACACATGGTATGGGCCACTCTGCTTGTCTGTCTTTTTATATAGAGGAAGGGTTTAGCAAGGCACCTTGGTGGCATGAAAGATAGACTTTAAGTGTAAGATTTTATTATTTTTATTATTTCCGTTTGCTTAGATCTCTATAAGAATCATGATGTTTCCAAGGCAGCACATGGTTTGGGGAAATTGGAGAGAATACTCCCGATGGAAAGGGATAACATCACAGCTGCCACAACAATGCTATCCAGTGAGCAAATGTCGGATGTTCAGAGGGGCCAAGTCATCTTGATTAGAATCGTGGAGGTATGAGTTTCAAAGTGGAATAATCTCATATTTAATAAATTTGCAATCTCTTCACAGTGCACTGGAAAAGGGAACATGCTTAAAATAATTCCAGGGACTTGGCTCCTGGGCTTATTCAGATATCGGAATGATTGTTAGGGACTGGTTTATTGTCTTGCTAGGATGAAGTAGATGCTTTTGAATCTCTTTTCTATTGTGCATGTCTGTGGGAACACATATTTGCTCTTCTTTTTCACCCAAAATATTAAAAAGCTGTTCAAATTGCCAGATCATTTTCTCCAAGATGACACTTATTTATTTACAAAAATTTTAAAAATGTTATTACAAAGAATGTGTTTATTGTAGAAAAACCAGAACACATAGTTATTTTAATACAAGAAAGCAAAAAAAGAAAAAAAATCAAACCACCTCTCTGAGATAACCATTGTTAATATTTTATTATAAGCCCTCCCATACTTTTCCCTATGGACTAAAATAAAAAATACATTGTATAGATATCCATGTATGTGTATTAGACATGCATAATACTATATATACTATTCTCTAATCTGCTTTATTTTTCACTGAATAGCATGTTATGGATTTTTATAATCTACTGAAATTGGAATAATGTGGTGGTTAACATCACATGCTCTGAAGTCTGGTTGTCTTGTTTGAGATCTTGACTCTATCAATTACTAGCTGTATGATCTCGGGCAAGTTACATAATTGCTATGGTGCATCAGCTTCCTCATCTGTAAGATGAAGATGATAATGATGGAATATACTAACTATATGATAATGATGGAATATACTAACTATAGGTTGTTGTGAGGGTTAAATATGTTAATGCCAAAAAAATTCCATAATACAGTTCCCAGCATATGAGATGCTCTTGTTAAATGTTAGCTATGATTATCTTTCCATGTTAACTCATGTATTGCCACATCATTATTTTATTGGCTGCAGATGATACTAATGTATTTATGTATGGGGACATTCTTTTCTGCTTTTCATTTGGTGTATGGTTGTGTATATGTGATTTAATGCTGGTCATGCTTTAATGCTGTTATTTTCTTTCTAACTTTTATTTTAGGTTCAAGGGGGACATGTACAGGTTTGTTATATGGGCAAATTATGTGTCCCAGGGTTTGGTGTACAGATAATTTTGGCCTCCAGGTAATCAGCATAATACCCAATAGTAGTTTTTCAACCCTCGCGTCCATGTGTACTCAATGTTTAGCTCCCACTTATAAGTAAGAACATGTGGTATTTGGTTTTCTGTTCTAGTGTTAATTTACTTAGGATAATGGCCTCCAGCTCCATCCATGTTGCTGCAAAGGACATGATTTCACTTTTTAATGGCTGCACAGTATTCCATGGTATATGTATACCACATTTTCTTTATCCAGTCTACTGTTGATGGGCATCTAGGTTGATTCCATGTCTTTGCTGTTGTGAATAGTGCTGTGATAAATATATGCATTCATTTGTCTTTATAGTACAGAATATACTCCTTTAGGCATATACCCAATAATGGGATTGCTGGGTCGAATAGTAGTTCTATTTTAAGTTCTTTGAGAAATCTCCAGACTGCTTTCCACAGTGGCTGAACTAATTTACATTCCCACCAACAGTGTATAAGCATTCCCTTTTCTCTGCAACGTCACCAGTATCTGTTATTTTTGACTTTCTAATGATAGCTATTTTGATTGGTGTGAGATGGTATCTCATTGTGGTTTTGATTTGCATTTACCTAATTATTAGTGATATTGAGCATTTTTTATATGCTTGTTGGTTGCATATATGTCTTCTTTTGAGAAGGCTCTGTTCATATCCTTTGCCCGTTTTTTAATGGGTTTATTTGGTTTTTTTTCTTGTTTATTTGTTTTAGTTTTTTTAAAAATAGATTCTGGATAGTAGACCTTTGACAAATGCATAGTTTGTAGATATTTTCTCCTATTCTGTAGGTTGACTGTTGATAGTTTCTTTTAGTGTACAGAAGCTCTTTAGTTTAATTAGCTCCCATTTGTCATTTTTTGTTTTTGTTGAAATAGCTTTTGAAGTCTTTGTCATGAAGTCTTTGCCTGGGCCAATGTCAAGAATGGTATTTCCTAGATTTTCTTCTTGGGTTTTTATAGTTTTAGGTTTTACCCTTAAATCTTTAATCTATCTTGAGTTGATTTTTGTATATGGTGAAAGGGAGGGGTCCAGTTTTAAATCTTCTGCATAGCTTGCCAGTTATCCCGGCACCATTTATTGAATAGGGAGTTGTTTTAGTCCATTTTCACACTGCTATAAAGAACTACCTTAGACTAGGTAATTTATAAAGGAAAGAGGTTTAATTAACTCACAATTCCACATGGCTGGGGAGGCCTCAGGAAACTTACAATCATGGTGGAAGGTGAAGGGGAAGCAAGGCACGTCTTCATGGTGGCAGGAGAGAGAGAGTGAAGGAAGCCACAGATTTTTAAACTGTCATATCTCTTGAGAACTCACTATCAGGAGAACAGCATGGGGGAAACTGCCTCCATGATCCAATCACCTCCCAACAGTTCCTTCCCTCGACATGTGGGGATTACAATATGAGATAAGATTTGGGTGGGGACAGAGCCAAACCATATCAGGAGTACGTTCCCCATTGCTTGCTTTTGTCAGCTTTGTTAAAGATCAGATGGTTGAGGGTGTGCCACTTTATTTCTGGGTTCCCTAACCCTTTCCATTGGCCTGTGGTCTGCTTTTATACCAGTACCATGCTTTTTTTAGTTACAGTGGCCTTGTAGTATAGTTTGAAGTCAGGTAGTATAATGCCTCCAGCTTCTTTATTTATTTATTTTTTTTTCCATAGGGTTGCTTTGGCCATTTGGGCTCTTTTTTGGTTTCAAATGAATTTTAGATTTCTTTCTTTCTTTTTTTTAATTAAAAAAATACAGAGAGGGTCTCGCTCTGTCACCCAGGCTGGAGTGCTGTGGCATGATCTTGGCTCACTGCAACCTCTGCCCCCTGGCTCAAGCAGTCCTCCCACTTCAGCCTTCCAAGTAGCTGGAACCACAGGCATGCAGTACCACACCTAGCTATTTTTTTTTTTGTATTGTTAGTAGAGATGGGGTCTTGCTATGTAACTCAGGCTAGTCTGGAACTCCTGAGCTCAAGCAGTCTGCCCACCTCAACCTCCCAAAGTGCTGAGATTATAGGTGTGAGCCACCGTGCCTGGCCAGATTTTTTTTTCTAATTCTGTGAAATGCTGCATTTTGATGTACATGAAATTGGAGCTGTATGGCGCATCTGAAGAGACAGCACTGAGGAATCTTTTAGCCCTCTTGCTAGAGAGGTCCTGACGATATTAGTGGGAAGGGAGAGGAAAGGATGGAAGAGTTTGTAGCTATGGATCTCAGCAGAAAAGAGGTGATGCAGTGAGTGTGCATGAATTTTACAGGGTCTGGTCTTGACTCTACTACTTTCTGAGGATCATATGCAACTTAGCCTCTCTAAGTCTTAATTTTCACATCTGTAAAATTAAGATTTTTTTGGTATCTACCTTTTTGGGTTCTTATAAATTAGATCATTCATGTGAAGAGTTTAGCATTTGTCTGGTACCTGGCAAAGTCTCAGTAAATATTAGATATTATTATTTGAAATTGGCGGTTATCATTAAAACATGATGTATTCATGCATGAATATACATTCACATAGTTTAGCTATGAAACAGTCAGTTGATAAGTTGTACATTTATACAGGTATACTCTTTTTCCTTCTCTTTCCATTGGTTTCTTGCTACTGTGCCTCAAATTCACACCTACTGTTTAATACTCAGCTTTGTGATGCTGGGATGGGATTCTGCAAACCCTTTTTCCTTTTGCCAAATGGATCCAAATCAGATTCCGCTATTAGAAGGTGCTATGTGGAGACTGCTTCCTGGAGAAGAGAAAAGGGATATGCCTCTTCCTGTTTGCTTCCAGTTCCCGCCAGCATCACTCCAACAATGCTTCTTTGCTTTGGCAGTGGCAGTTCATTTCAGCAGAGCAGCTGGCTCCAGTCTTCATTTTTTTCCACACTCTCAGAACCAGTCCCATTGTCCCTCCTTGGAGATCCCAGCCCTGGCCTATTGGCATACCTTCCTCAGAGGTCTGGGCTCCATCTCTGTGAAGGGTTCCTTCATGTCTCTAGGTCCTAGTAGCCCTAGACTCTTCCCTTTGTTCCTCCAGCCATGGTGGCATAGCCACTTTGTAGTTATCTCTGTGAAACTTCAGCATTATCCTCTCTGCCATCTCAGTTCTCCAATTCCTGGTGAGCAATGATTTACACTAAATGATCTCTGTTAAAATTTCTGATGTCATTTTTGTTTCCTGAGTGGAAACTTCACCTTCCCTAAATGAACCAGTTGAGAATCAGTTGAGAAGGGAAGATTCATTTTATGAGTAAATGTGTCAATGTTACTCTGAAGGAAGAGTGCTGGGAGTCTAGTCTTTATCCTGATTGTACTTATTGTATAATTCTACTTATTGTAGAAGTACCAGAGCCAGCAGACCACCTGGGCCCTGAAGATGCCCTGGAGGCATGGCTTGGGGGGACTGTGCTTTGTGGGCTACGGCTGCTTCCAAGAATGCAGGCAGGGATGAGACCTCAATGTGAGTGTCCACATTTGGGAAGCAGAATAATCCTTTAAGGCAGACGAAGAGGAGAAGGAGGATGGAAGGAGAAAGGCCTGGAAGAGAAAGGACTAGAGGCAGAATGCAGGGTGAAAAATTGGTCACCAAAAGCCGGCAGAGGGTGGGGTGTGGAGAGGGAGAGAGTCACAGAAACTATTAGTCTTGGTAATAGGACAGTTTCAGCCTTTCATTATTTACTGATAATAAAAAAGGCCCGCACAATAGATTGGTTAACACCACTTTCCTGCTTCATTGGTTTCCAAAGGGATTCGATACTTCCCTACTGAGAGATTATTTCTAGGAGCCTGTTTCAGGTCACTCACCATAACGTCCTCACTCAGTGATCAGCTGTGTTTGTCTCCCTGTATGTCTGTCTGTCTCTCTCCGTTTGTTTGTCTGTTTCTTTCTTTCTCTTTCTCTGTCTCTCTGTCTTTCTCTGTCTCTCTCTCTCTCTCTCTCTCACACACACACACACACACTCAAACACACACACACATACACCCATGCTTCTTTATCTATATCTACTGGGAGCATTGGAAATCCTGCCCCAGCAGTGGTCCTGCCCAGAGGGGATCTGACCAGCCAGGCTTCAAGAGAGCAGTGGATGAGGCTGCCATTGCCCTCTGACCCTCAGCTGTCTGGATGCACAATAAAGGATGCCTTTATTGAGTTCAAAGAGCCAGGTGGTGCTGCTGATGGGGAGAAGGCAGAGTGACTCTGGATGGGAAGAGGTGGATGGCTCTCACCACCAGGCAACCTGGTGTGGGGTTTTATGAGCCGAAGCAGAGAAGCTCCTGCCCCTGGCTTAAAAATTGATTATCCTGGCTAAAAACAAAATATTCCCTTTGCTTCTTCAGAGAAGATTCAACAGGAAGGACAATAGCATCTAGTGCCTCCACTGAGATTTTTTAAAAATAAACTTTTTATTTTGGAATAATTTCACTTTTACAGAAAATTTACAAATTAATACGAAGAGTTCTCATGTTCCCCTCTCCTAGTTTTCCCTATTGTTAACATCTTACATCATCACAGTACGTTCAGAAAAACTAAGGAACAAACATTGACAGGTTACTATTGTTAGTTAAACTCTATAATTTTTATTCAGGTTTCACTAGCTTTTCCATGAATGTCCCTTTTTCAGTTCCAGGATTTCATGCAGCATATCAGATTACATTTAGTTGTTGTGTCTTCTTAGTTATAATTTTCCAATCTTTCCTTATTTTGATACTTTGATAATTTTGAGAAGTATTGGTCAGGTACTTTATATAATGTCCCTCCATTTGGGTTTGCAAAGTATTTTTTTCATGATTACACTGGGGTTATGGGTTTCCGGGAGGAAGACCACCAAGGTAAAGTGTCCTCTCATCACAACCTGTGGGATGTACCCAGGTGCTGTCCACATGATTTACCTGTGGTTCCACCATGATTTGAAGGCAGAGGGCAGGCTCTGAGAAGCCTCCTACAGGATGAGGGTCTTGATTCAGAGTCCTTCCCTCTGGATGCACAAGACCATGGATTGCTGATCAAGAAGGACCCTGCAAAGCTGGAGATGGGGTGGAGTGGGGCACTGCTGCACATGGGAAGAGCAACAGACTAGAAGTCAGGTCTGTCTGGCACTAGTCCTGACTTCACCGCTTCTGAGCTGCGTGATGTTGAGTGAGAATCTTTAACCTCCCTGGCCTCAGTTTCCTCATTCACCAATCAGTATGTAACCCCTTCCCCTCCCTTCCTTCTAGGGTTGGCAACTGGATCAAATGACATTAGATTTGAAAAGACTTTAAAAAGTATAAAAGACAGTACATAGATGGGAAGTCAGTCTTTGAAGCCTGCTTTGGATTTTCCAGCATTTCAGCTCCAGCAGGAGGAGAAAGATTTACTTTCTATTTACTTATCACCGTTAACAAGCAGACACATACAAGTCATATGGGTGTGTGTGTGTGTGTGTGTGTGTGTAATCTTTTAACTTTTTTAAAAGTCTGATTTATAGAAATATATTTACATACAGTAAAATTCATCCTTCTTATGTGTACAGTTCTGAGTTTTGACAAAAAATACAATCATGTAATCCTTAACCACAATTAAGATAGAGAACACGAGACATAGAATGCTTCCATGACCTCTTCACCCCCAAATTCCCTCACACTTCTGTCATCAACCCATTCCCCTATTCTTAGCCCCTGGCAATATTGACCTGTTTTTTGTTCCTATTTTCTACAATGTCATATGAATTGAATCATGTTGCCTTTATTGTTTTTAGTTTTAAAAACAACATTATTGAGGTATAACTGATATACAATAAAATGTACATACAAAAGTATACAACACGTAAGTCTTGGTTATGTGTACATTTGTGATATCATCCCCACAATCAGGACAGTGAACATATACCCATCACCCTAAAAGTGTCCTCAACTTCTACTGTCACTGCTTTTCAGCAAACTGATGGTTCTCTGCATGTACTCTGAGGCACAATGCTCACTTCCACTGTTATGCCCTCCTTCAGGTGGCTTTCTTTCCCTTAAGCTACCACCTGGCCCTTTTGATCTCTCCAAATCCTGCCCATCCTTCAAGTCTAGCTTTAGCCCTCCCCACCACCCAATGTCTAAAGGGTCCTTTAAAGTTATCCTTTGAGAATAATTCAGCCCACACTTGCTACTTCCTTCTCTACTCCTAATGTACTTACAGACAACCTCTCATTGTGGTCTTTCTTTATATAACAGTGTTTGTATCTTACTGTCCTAAGGTGAGTGGCCCAGTGTTTAGCAGCATGGTCTCTGGGGTTAGATAGTTAGGTTCATATAGTTAACCTTAGGCTCCTGTTTAACCTCTCTCTGTGTCATTTTTCCTTATCTGTAAAATTAGGAAGACAATACAGTATCTACCACAAAGGGTCTTGTGAGGATTAATTGGGTTTATCTGCATAAAGCACTTAGAAAAGAATCTTGTTATACAGTAAGCACTTAATAAATGTCCACTGGCTTCATCAGTACCATTACCGTTGAAAGCCTTTTAACAGCAAAAACTACAACTCTCACTGTGTCCACAGTAGTGGGCTTGTGGATGGAGCTCAGATATTTGTTGGGCTTTTGATCAAGGGACCATTCCAGTGAATCAGAAAGTTCCTGTGACCACTTAACATATTACACGCTTGCTTGTGTACTGCTCTTAGATGATATAAAAACAAATCAAATTCCCAAACCAAAAAGCTGCACTCTTTTGTCTGGGTAAATACAGCTATGACATGTCTATTTCCATGGTTTAGAATATCACCAGTGGGAATCTACTGTGGAAAATTGAGTACAACACTATCATCATATGATTTGTTTTGCTCATATTTGGCTGTGCCATTGGCTGCGGAGCCAGGCAGTGAACTCCACACAATGAGGAGCCTGCGAAAACGCAGAGAAGGCAAGAAAGGATGCAAATATTTAGTGAATATCTACCTCAGTGGTGTGTCAGAGTCAGTTGTATCAGCTTGTAAGAGATGATTGTTAAATTTGCAGGAGTTTTGTGAGCCAGTTATTAAACACCATCATTATAAAAAATATATACACTTTAATTAAATAAATTAAAGACAAAGGCAATAAATAATTATACTGAAGTTGAGTATAAATACTCAACTAATTATTTTACTATTAACTACATTCTTGAGGCTACTTACATTTATTGCATCTGTGCAGTGAAAATACTATATAATTATATTCTATTTCCCATCTCTTGTGTTTGGCGATGTCACACTAATAGCTTGAAACTGGCCATGGGAGGAGTATTTACACCACAGATATTGGTAAATGCTTCAAATCAGTGCCTTTGATTCTTAGATGGTTGGTTGTTAAACATTTACTAGCACATCACTGATATTATATACCAGGCATGGCAGTTGAATGTTTTTAGTTAAAGGAAACAAAGGACCACTCAAGTTATTTCAGCTAAAGTGAAGAGAGGCTTATGGCAAGGGTGTTTATTAAGAGGAACGGGATATAGAATATCTTGGAGATTCAAGAACAGGCCCTACCCCAAGGCCTTATTTTCAAGAATGTCATATAAATTAAATCATGTTGCCTTTATTTTTTTCCATTTTAAAAATAGCATTATTAAGGTATAATTGATATAGGGTCACTCCAGTGGCCTCAGAACATGGCCTTGAGGTCGGTGGCCTGGTTCACTGCTGTTCTCACAGTACCTGCTTCTTTCTGTCCTGGTCTCAGTGGGCTTCTTTCCCTTTTACTCTGCATTGTTTCTCTGTTATAGCTTCTACTTCCTTCCTTTTTCCCATATCTTTGGCTTGTATTGATGAATCATAGCCATTACAGCATTTCATTATTTGCTCCCATTGAAGGCTGTGTTTTTCTCTTCATTTGGTTGCTTTATTTCTGAGAGAGAAAATCTAATTGATCCAACTCATTTTTTTTTTCTTGCAGGGCAGCATCAGATGGTAGCTGGCTTGTGGTTTACCTGGCCTTTGGTTAGATAACTGTGCCTGATCCCTATGGCCAGGAAGGAAGGTAGGGTCATGTACTACAAATTTTGACCTTGTACATGAGGAATATAAAGACAAATTAGCCACCGCCAGAATGACTAAAATTAAAAAGACTGACAAGGATGGTGAGGATTTCACACATTGCTCCAAATTTCAGACAGTGCTAATGAAAATGAAGATCTGTACAACAAAAGTACAGGCCTACCTCAGAGATATTGGAGTGTTCAGTTCCAGACCACGCAATAAAGTGAATATCACAATGAAGTGAGTCACACAATTTTTTTGGTTTCCCAGTGCATATAAAAGTTATGTTTACACCATACTGTTGTCTACTAAGTGTGCAATAGCATTATGTCTAAAACATGTACTTAATTTAAAAATACTTCATTGATGACAAATGCTAACAATCATCTGAACCATCAATGAGTTGTAATCATTTTGCTGGTGGAGGTTTTGCCTTGACATTGATGGCTGCTGTCTTGATCAGGGTGGTGGTTGCTGTAGGCTGAGGTGGCTGTGGTAATTTCTTAAAATAAGACAACATTGAGGTTTGCCATATTCATGGACTCTTTCACAAAAGATTTCTCTGTAGCACGTGATGCTGTTTGGTAGCATTTTACCCACAGTAGACTTCTTTCAAAATTAGAATCAATCCTCTCAAACTTTGCTATTGTTTTATTAACTAAGCTCACATAATATTCTGAATCCTTTGTTGGAATTTCAAAAACATGCACAGCATCTTCACCAGGAATAGATTCCATCTCAAGGAATCACTTTCTTTGCACATCCATGAGAAGCAACTCCTCATCTGTTCAAGTTTTGTCATAAAGTTGCAATAATTCAGTCACATCTTCAGAATCTACTTCTAATTCTCTTGCCATTTTCACCACATCTGCAGTTACCTCCTTCACTGCAGTCTTGAACTCCAAACTTAATGATCTTAAAGTCATCCATGAGGGTTGCAATCAACTTCTTTCAAACTCCCGTTAATGTTAATATTTTTACCTCCTTTCATGGATCAAGAATGTTCCTGAAGACATCTAGAATCCTTTGCAGAAGGTTTTCAATTAACTTTGTTCAGATCTATCAGAGGAATCACTATACATGGCAGCTATAGCCTTGTGAAATACATTTCTGAAATAACACTTGAAAATTCAAATTTACTCCTTGATCCATAAGCTGCAGAATGGATGCTGTCTTCGCAGGCATGAAAACAACATTTATTTTCCTGTACATCTCCATCGGGCTCTTGGGTGAACAGGTGCCTTGTCAATGAACAATAATATTTTGAAAGGAATCTTTTTTTTTCTGAGCAGTAGGTCTCATCAGTGGCCTTAATCATTCACTAAAACATGCTATAAACAGGTGTGCTGTCATCTAGACTTTGTTATTTCATTTATAGAGCACAGGCAGAGTAGATTGAGCATAATTTTTAAGTGCCCTAGGATTTTTGGAATGGTAAATGAGCATTAAAGTCACCAGCCGCATTAGCCTCTCAAAAGAGAATCAGCCTGTCCTTTGAAGCATTGAAGCCAGGCACTGACTTCGCTCTAGCTATGAAAGTCCTAGATGGCATCTTCTTCTAACTGAAGGCTATTTAGTCTACACTGAAAATCTGTTGTTTAGTGTAGTCACCTTCATCAAACATTTTAGCTACATCTTCTAGATATCTTGCTGCAGCTTCTCCATCAGCACTTGCTGCTTCACCTTGCACTTTTATGTTACGGAGATGGCTTCTTTCCCTAAACGTCATGAACCAATCTCTGCTAGTTTCAAACTTTTCCTGTGCAGCTTCCTCACCTCACTTAGTCTTCATAGAATTGGAGAGTTAGAGCCTTGCTCTGGATTAGGCTTTCGCCTAAGAAACTGTTGTGATTGGCTTATCTTTCCAGACCACTAGAACGTTCTCCATATCACAAAAGGCTGTTTCACTTTCTTATCATTCATGTATTCACTGGAGTAGCACTTGAAATTTCCTTCAAGAATTTTCCCTTTGCATTCACAACTTGGCTGTTTGGTTCAGGGGGCCTAGCTTTTGGCATATCTCAGATTTTGACAGGTCTTCTTCACTAAGCTTAATCATTTCTAGCTTAAAGGGAGAGATGTGTGACTTTTCCTTTTACTTGCCACTTAGAGGCTATTGTGGAGTTATTAACTGGGCTATGTTCAATATTGTTGTGTCTCAGGAAACAGAGAGGCCTGAGGAGATGGAGAGAGATGGGGGAACAGCTGGTTGGTGGAGCAGTCAGCACACACACAACATTTATTGATTATCTTCACATTTTTGTATGGGTGTGGCTGTGGTGCCCTGAAACAAATACAATAGCAACATCAAAGGTCACTGATCACAGACCACCATAACAGGTATAATAGCAATGAAGAACTTTGAAATATTGCAAGGATTACCAAAATGTGACACAGAGACATGAAGTGAGCACATGCTGTTGGAAAAATGGTACCAATAGGCTTGCTTGATTCAAGGTTGCCACAAACCTTCAATTTGTAAAATATGCGATAACTGGAAAGTACAATAAAATGTAGCACAGTGAAACAAGATATGCCCATAGTTAAGTTCCACAAATAACTATTCAGCAGTATCTACTAAATCTGGCTGTATACCTGCCCCGTGATCCTATTCCTATAAATATCCAAAAGAAAAGTGTGCTTTCTTCGATGGCAGGATAAGTGCAAGAATTTTCCTAGCAGCACTAGTTGTAATAGTTCCAAACTGGAAACTCCCCAGAGTCCACCCAGTAAAATGATGGATAAATGTCAAAAACATTATGCTGTGTGAGAGAGGCCATATTCGAAAGAATGTATCTATTCAAGAGCAGGTAGAATTCATTAACGTCAAAAGAATCAGAATAGAAGCCACTCTTACAGGAGATATTGACTGGGAGGGGGCATTAAAGAACCTTCTGGGGTTCGGGAAATGCTTTATCTCTTGACTTGGGTGGTAGTTGCCCAGAAGTAAACACTTGTAAACAGTCTTTGATATATACTTAAGATATGGGCACTTTACTATATATCAGTGTGTTAGTCCATTTTTGCATCACTATAAAGGAACACCTGAGATTGGGTAATTTATAAAGAAAAGAGGTTTAATTGGCTCGTGGTTCTACAGGCTATACAGGAAGCATGGTGCTGGGATCTGCTTCTGGGAAGGCCTCAGGAAGCTGACAGTCATGGGAGAAGGTGAAGGGGGAGCAGGCACATCACATGGCCAGAGAGGGAACGAGAGAGAGAGAGAGAGAGAGAGAAGGGGGAGGTCCCAGGCTCTTTTAAACAACCAGATCTCATGTGAACTAACTGAGCGAGAACTCACTCATCACCAAGGGGATGGTGCTAAGCCGTTCATGAGGGATCTGCCCCCACGATGTAATCATCTCCCGCCAGGCCCCCACTCCAATATTGGGGGTCATATTTCAACATGAGATTCAAAGTGGACAAACATCCAAACCATAGCAGTAAGTCAAACCTCAGTAAAAAGTAAATTACGATAAAAAGAAGAATGAATTATGATTATTGTCCCCAAGAAGTTTATAGCCTGCTAGTAGGGGTGATTGACATCGAGAACACAGAAGTGTAGTTGAGAAAAGTAACTTCTCATTAAAATATGTATAAAGCATCATGTCATGTTGACTCAAAGGTTGGAGCAACTGATTCTGCCTCTAAAAAAGAAAGAAATTCTTATTTATTAAGTCTCTAGTATGTGCCAGGGTGCTTTAAATTACCTCATACTCTTCTTACAGTATATGAAAAGAAATTTGACTGGGCTTTTGAGTGATACTTTTGAGTATGGCAACGTAATGAAAATAATTGTATCAGAATTGTGGAACCATTTATGATAAAACCCTTTCGTATCTGTGATTTGCTTCTGGAGGCTGCTTCAACAAATTATCATGAACTTGGTGGCTTAATGCAAGAGAAATTTATTCTCTCAGGGTTCTGGAGGCCAGACTTCCAAACTCCAGCAGGTCTAATCTTTGCCTTTGTTGTCATTTTGCCTCCTCTGTGTGTCCTGTATTCTATGTATCTGTCTTATAAGGATTCTTGTGATGGCATTTAGGGCCTACCCAGATAATCTAGAATTATCTCCTCATCTCAAGGTCCTTAACTTAATCACACTTACAAGGACCCTTTCCCCAAATAAGCTAATGAGCACAGATTCTAGGGATTTGCGGTAGATATTGGTCTACCATGGATGGTTTAATAGATTAATAATAGGAGCATGTTTATTTTAAAATGAGTAAGTGTTTGCCAGGCAAAGAGAAAAGGGAAGCCTCTTACAGAGAAGAATTCCTGAAATGTGTTCCATGAGGATTATAAGATATTTCACTGCATACTTGCTCCTGGTCTCAAACCCCTTATTCATAGGAGTAACGTGGTCATGCATGCATGCAGGCACACATGTAGATTTGGTTTCAGCTGAATTTTGGACTAGTCTTCAATTTCCTGGAGCTCTCCTGAAGCCACCTTGTAGCCCACCATTTTCCCATTTTCTTTTCTTTGTTTTGAGACGGAGTCTCTCTCTTTCGCCCAGGCTGGAGTGCAGTGGCGTGATCTCGGCTCACTGCAAGCTCCGCCTCCTGGGTTCATGCCATTCTCCTGCCTCAGCCTCCCGAGTAGCTGGTTCTACAGGTGCCTGCCACCACGCCCGGCTAATTTTTTGTATTTTTAGTAGAGACGGGGTTTCACCATGTTAGCCAGGATGGTCTTGATCTCCTGACCTTGTGATCCGCCCGTGTCAGCCTCCCAAAGTGCTGAGATTACAGGTGTGAGCCACCACGCCTGGCCAGCAGCCCACCATTTTCAAACCACAATGTGCCTCTCCAAAGGAAATGTGTTTTGAACTACTATGTGTATCGTGGACCTTGTTTAGCTACAATTTCTTTTCAAACAAAAGCACATTATGTACAACTGATAGAAGGGCAGCTGCCTTGGCTAAAGCCTGAAGCGCCATTCCTCTCTCTTAATGTCCTGGTCCCTTCTCCAAAGTGCCCATTTGAAAAACCATTATTGTCTTAGATCAGGGGTTGGCAAACGTTTCCAGTAATGAGCCAGATAGTAAATATTTAGGGCTTTCCAGTTCATATAGTCTCTGTTGCAACTATTCAAATCTGCTGTTGTAGTACAAAAAGCAGCTATAAACAATACAAAAATGAATGGGCATGGCTGAGTTCCAGTAAAACTTTATGGATAGTGAACTTTGAATTTCACATACATTTTACATCATGAAATTTTTTTTTAATGTTTTCAACCATTTAAAGATGTAAAACTTATTCTTAGCTTGAGGGCTGTACAAAAACAGACAGTGGGCTGGATTCAGTCTGCAGACTATAGTTTGCCAGTTCCTCTCTTGGGTAACAGCATCTGACCTGTGGAACTTTTAAGATTGAAAATCTCAGCACTTCAGCATTGGAAAGGGCCTCAAAGGCTACTAGTCCTTAATTCCCCCCATAACATCTGATTCCTATGCAGTGCTTCCAATATTGTCATCCAATGCCTCCTTGGTTGCCTACAGCTGCAGGGAACACCACCTCCTGAGCCAGCTCATTCTGCACCCCCCAGGCTGTGCCGATTGCTAGAGTTCTTCCCATGTAGAGCGGCACCTGTCTCCAGTGACAGCGTCTACAGGATACAGTCAGAACAGTGAAGCACAATATTAACACATTAGGTTAATTTCATGCTCTACTTGTCCTAGGCTGATATTAACGAAAATTAAATTTTGTGCTAATCAGCCTTAGCGTTCAGCATGCACGACACAAATTTGTGATTTCTGGCAAGGGTGGTTAAATCATATTTATGCTATTTGTGTGGTGCCCGAATAACAGGGAAATACTATTACCAACAATTAAACTTCCAGGTTGACAGATGTCCCCTTGAGCAGACATAGCTGAGTGCAAATGGAGATTTTTTTCTTAGCAAGTTGAAGGCAGAAAGGACATAAACCAGGGAGCTTCAGTTAATTTTCAATTTCCTCCTTCCCTTTGGATGGCTAATTTTGAATGTTTGACCAATGCAAATGACTTTACCCTGTGCCCTGCTTCTGTTTCCTCCTTTTTTCTAGCTTTGAAAAGTAAAATTTCTACAAACAAGAAGGAATATTTTCTTCTTTCCAGGAATCTCTGGGATACCTAAATAGCATTCTTCCTAGTTGCAGGTAGCTTATTATGTGAGGGCAGTTGACTAGGAATTTAAAGAAGGGTGGTACTCCTTAGTGATTTGCAGAGCGGGAGAAATAAGAGTTGGAAGGGTGAAACCAGTCTGACTCCACGTGTATTTTCCTCTGCAAGAGAGAGATGCTTGCCTTACCTTGTGGTCACAGCATCTTGCGTTTTCTCTGTGCTTTCCTTGTGATTAGTCAGTTGCTAGCAGATGGGCTGTGTAAATGCAGTCCCATAGGTTTTATTTCCTGGAGAAGGGAAGAGCCACTCAGTCCCCCGGCTCCAGATGGATCTCTCTCCACAGTCCCCCATGCTTCATCTTCATCCGCAAGGAGGCACCAGGGGAACTGAAAGTCTGTAGGATCTTGGGCACATATTTTATCTAAGACCCACCGAGTATCCTCAGAGTCAGGCTCTTGTGGGGATCTTCCGCTCTGAAGAGGATTGTGTTCTTCTGTTTACTATGCTTCAGGATCAGTTCTGGGCGTAGGGACAGGTAAGGCCTTACATGTCTTCTGTCTGTAGGGTGACCAACTGTCCCAATTTGCTTGGAACTGAGGGATTTTCTGGGATGTGGGACGTTGAGTGCTGAAATAGAAACAGTCCCAGGCTGAGTGAGACTGTTAGTAAACCTACCTGTAAGGACTGATGGGACAAGACAGGTGGTCCTAGGCCATGGCCTGGTAAGTTGCTAATGGTCCCCTAGGATATTTTGGTGATTGCTTCCAGATTTTGATGAATCTACCTCATGAGTCTCTCAGAGCCCAGATCTGTTCCTCTCTTCTTAATTATCCGTGTGCCCAATTCTCTCCCACAGGAGCTGAAGAACTCACATTTGGGCTGATGGGCCTGGGGTAGGGATGACCAACAGACCACATGCTTCTTGTCTCTTCTACTCCCTGATCCTCTGATAGACAGGGCTAAGTGATCATCCACTCCTCCCACCCTCCAGCCTCCGAGTGGGCCACTTTTCAAGCATGGAATTCCAGGTGGGTGCTTCCAATAAGTTGGCACAATAGATAATACTTACTTGCTGTCAGGCTCAGACATTGCTCCAGAAGCAGATATGATCCAAGGGACCATTGCAGATAGAAACCCATGTGCAGAAAGTAAGGCTTAGCCAATGAAGTACCTCAGGCATCAGGCCAGGCAGAGAGTCTGAGGACTGCAGAATCCAGGAGCTATACATGTAGGATAAGGCCAGCTGAATCTGGATTGGCCCAGGACAGAGCCTGGTTTCCAGGAGGCTATTCATATTGGATGCTGGCCCTGCACAAAGAGGACATGTAAGCTGGCTTTAAGGTGCTTGGTCAGGCGGGACATCTGGTACTAACTAGATTTGAGCTATGCCCTTTCTTTCCGAGGTGCCCTGGCTAAGCATCCAGCCAAGGGGCAGCCAAACAAGCCCCTCTGCCCACTCCTCACTCTTCCTACTCTCAGCTGAGTGGGTCCAGTCTCATGACAATAAAGGAATGATGCTCACATGCATAGGATGCTACTGTGGGTATGTCCAGGTCTGGAGTGTGGGGGTGAGTCAGCCAGCTCAGACTGGTAAGGCAACACTGGTTGCTAAAACAGTAAAGTGCTGTAACTTCGGTTGGTTAAAGAGCCAGTGCCCTGAGCCCCTGGAGGTCCCCACCCCTCCCACTCCACCTATTGCCTTGGCCACCTGCCCTTTCATTCCAAGACTTGCTCTTCACCATCCAGCAATTGACGGGGTCATGCCTGGCACAGACTCCAGGACTCCTCTGTTGGTTCTGATTTGGAGTATCAGCACTTTCCAGTATGGTGTGCTGTTCCTAAAGCCCTGGCTGTAACTTCTCCTTTTTTCTCCTATCCAGGAAGGCACATCAGAATGCCTGTGATAAATATTAAGTATTTCATGTTTGTATATAGAGCCATTTTTACATTTGCCCCTTTAATAGTAGTAGCAGCAAATAATAATATGAACTGACACATCTGTAATGTTCTAGACACTTAACATGTGTTAACTTGTTTAATCCTCATAGCAGCCCTGTGAGTTAAGTACTATTATTATACCCATTTTACAGATGAGGAGACTGAGTTATGGAGAAGTTATCTAATTATATAATTAGCCTAAGCTAACACTGCGAGTTAGCAATAAGTAGAAGTCTCCCAGGGCCCTCGCATGCTCACACAAAGCACGAAAAGCAATAGAATGTGGTCTTGTGGATGAGGAAACGGAGACTCAGCAGGCCATGGGTCAAGGTGACTAGAGCAGCCCTTCATGTGAACTAATGCCTGGAGACCAGACAGGCCAGGACAGCTCTGTGAATGACAAGGGGACAGGTGATGATCAAGAACAGATTCCCCCTCCCTCCTCCATGCCTTGGCAACCTCAAACAGAATAAAACAAAATGACCACCACAAGGGAGGAGAGATAGTGAAACACCGGACTGAATAGTATCGTATTAAATTGTCTGAGATTAGATTTCTCCCTGCTGTTATACAAAAATACAGGTTACATTTCTTGCAACCATTTCTACTTAACTTTCCTTTCTCTGCTGGGTTCTGGGAGGGAAACTTCAGTCAGACTTGTCACCTGCCCAGGCTTTACCCAGGAAGTGAGCCTCAGTCTCATCTGCTCTCAAATGCCCAACTTATCCTGCCCCGGGGCCTGGCTGGACCAGGGGCTGGGGGGTGAACAGTGTGCAGGCCTCCTCCTCAGGGGCCTCCCTGCATTGGAGATCATTGATTTGCTTGTTACTCCTCCTCTCGCAACAGCACCTGCAGTTCTTATTTCGTGGGGAGTGGTAAGGAGTGGTTCAGACTGGTCACGGTTTCTTCCAGGTCTGTTGTATACAGCATCAACTTCATCCCCAGGCTGCTTGCAGGACTTAGGCATCTGAAGCTCAAAAGCCCAGGTCTTGTAGCTCAAGAGTCTGGAAAGGTTTGCAACCTTAAATTCCAAGGGTTTGGCTGTACAGCTCTCTTCTGTTCTGCTGTAATCACCCAATCAGGAGGCAACAGGTGCTTCATGGTCCAGTTTAGCAGCTTTAAGAGATACTGGAGGAAAATACACCACTTAATATCATCCAAGTACGCACCTATTTGCCATTCCTAGGTGACTCAGCCTGGGCAATATTCCCGCCTACCAGCGATCTTTTCAGCTCCCTCAGTAAAATACCAACACACCCTGTGGCTCAGTGATGCATTGAAGTCCCAATTTAGTGACACCTTATATACAGATTTTTCTAAATAAAATTGCTAATACAGTCAACCCTTCATATTCACAGGTTCTGCACCCTCGGATTCAACCAACCAAGGATTGAAACTATTTGAAGGAAAAGAACAACAATAATACAAATAAAAGCCAATAACAATATAACAACTATTTACGTAGTATTTACATTGTATTAGATATTATAAATAATCTAGAGATGATTTAACGCACATGAGAGCATATGCATAGGTTATATGCAAATAGTATGTCATTTTATATAAGGGAGTTGAGCATCCACAGATTTGGGTTTCTGCAGGGAGCCCTGGAATCCTGTGGATACCGAGGGATGATTGTACATTTTGAGAACCGAAGCCCGGTGCTGCCCTGTTGCAGCTATGAAGTATCCAGGTCACCTGGAGAAAGCTGACATAAGAGCAGGCACACAGCAGTAAGCTTTGATCCGCATCTTCTCTCTGGCTGCAGCCCTCAGCTCTTATGCACCAACTCTGACCAATGACTAGGACTGGCTGCTCGGAGTACAGCTGTATTGAGAAAGATTCTGAGGCTGGGTCTGCATTCAGCAGGAAAAAAATGAAGTAATTGTTCGGTAATGCCTGACATAGGCCTAAGAATGGGGGAAACGGTAACCCTCCTGCCAGGTTTTGTAGAATTTTCTCTAATTCATTTTCTTTAGAGATACGGTAAGAACCCGCCGCCACCCAAATGGGTAAAAGGCAAAGCCTGGTTTCCATTTTTTTTGTAAAGCCTCAGATCACAGGGGCACCTGAGCCATTAGTGTCCCAATGGCAGGGCAAGGCAGGCATGTCTATAAATCTCCAGTTTTTTGTTTGCTTATTTTCTTCTTTAAACTGCTTACAATTTCTCCTCTTTCATCCTCATTTCCACAGGAGGTGTTAACACTATGGACGAGTGGGCAACTGGCTCTTCAGGCTTGGAACCAAGAGGGGGCAGCAGAGAGCAGAGAAGAACTGGTTGGCTTGGGCTGACCCAGACCTAGGAAAACTTCCAATCTTCTTCTTCCCTCAAAACCGAATCCTTGTGGACTCACTCCTGAGACTATTGTCCCCACAAGTGGTGTGGTCCAAGGCCACAGCAAGAAAGGTCTGAGGGAGTTCTTTGGGGTTCAGGTGGAGAAAAGCCTGTGCTGGATGCCAGGCTGCTCTGAAAACAGAAAGGAAGATAATAATGTTAACAGCAACAGTTACAATTACCCAGCCCCTGTAGGGTGCCAGGCCCTCTGCCAAGGTGCTTTCTTTTCATTCTCTCAAAGATTACTTGAGGTGGGGAAACCCCTAGTTTACAGATGAGAAAACAGGGTCCCAGAGTGGTTAAACACCTTGCCCATGATCACATGACTAAGGGAGGGTCAAGCCACATTTTAGAATCTTGCCTGTCCTGCCCTCTGTGTTATGGTGCCCTTCCAGGAAGGAGGCAGAAAGGTGCACCTGGAGTTAGAATATCCTTGGGGAGTGTCCCGGACCCAAGGGAAGTCAAACGGTCCTTCTGGTACAGACTGCTGTCTCGTGATGGCCACGGGTCTCCTGACAGATTTAGCCAATTCACTGGCTCACAGGTCCATGCACCATCCTCAGCAAAGCCGGGGTAAGGTAGCTGGGCTCGAACAGCCCCAGAAAAAGGCAAAAAGAAAGAAAACAGAAACTTGTATGGAACTTTCAAGTACTCACTGCGGAAGTCATTGATTTATCTGCCTACTGTGAGAGTTACGTCACGTTGGAAGGTCACATTAGAATGCCCCTCACCTCCTGCAGCCTCAGCTCCACCCTGGGCTCAGAGATCAATCCTGGCCTTATTTAGGGAAGCACATCCAAGCATATTTGAAACTTTTGGGATGGACTTGGGGATACTGGCACCAGGGACATCTTGCTGTCAGTACTGTCCTGATTCTGAGAACTCCACTAGTGCCACATTCCTCAATCCGAGCCTGGGTCTAGGACTCAGGCTGCTGCCTCACTAAATGCCTTATCTTTTGGGTCACTGCAGACCAGGGCCCTGCCTTCTTTAGCCAATATCTGTTTCGCTCATCTGGCAGTAGGACATCAGTCTACCAAAAGAGTCACATGTTCATATCCCAGCTTAGGTCCAAGTTGTGAGCCAACTTCATTTCTTAATGTAATCAATCACTTTTTTGGTATTGCTTTTTTTCTCTAAAAAGTATGTATGTTTTCTGATCCTACGTGTAATATTTTCTGGGCCAGTTGCAGTGGCACACACCGGAGCTACTCAAGGAAGCTGAGTTGGGAGGATCCCTTGAGCCCAGGAGTTTGAGGTTACAGTGAACTATGATTGTGTCACTGTACTCCAGCCTAGACAGCTAGCAAGACCCCATCTCTTAAAAAAAATTGTTAGAAAATACATTAAAGTATCAAGGAGAAAAAAATTTCTCCTATCTTTCTGGATTCATTTTTCTCAACTGCACTTATTACTATCTAACACCGTCCTTTACTTAGGTTTTCATTGTTTGTCTCCTTCTCTAGAATGGGAGCTTGACAAGATGAGGGATTTCATGTTTTGTTCACTGCAAGTTCCTTAATTCCCAGAACAATACCTGGCACATTTACAGAATGAATGAATGAATTCATAATGCCATGACATCAGATATAATTTTATTTAATATTATAGAGGGAGCATTTTTCAATGTCAATAAAATGTTTTCAAAAGCATCATTTTAAATGGCTGATAATAATCTAGGGTATGGACATCTAAGCATGTGTTGAGTATGCCTGCAGTTTTGGATACTGAAAGATTACACAGATTAATTTGATTCCCCATTTATCAAGCTACAGCAGGGCCAGGCTCACTTTGTTGTTTGGTTTCTTAGTTTCTTGTTCCTGGTCGAATGAACAGATGAGACTGGTGAATTAACGGAGAATTTCTGTCACTGCCCTCTCTAGCCTTGGCATAGCACTGTGGCTCCTCTCTCCAAATTTCTAGGTGATCCAGCCGGCTGGGCTCTATGTACTGAAGCGTAGGCTGCCCAGTGTAAGCAAAATTGCTAACAGGCTGCTATTATGGTACCCACCTGTGTGGCCTTGCAGGGGTGGGGGAACTTAACTTTGTTCCTGTCCTCCTCTAGAAAATCAGTTACATTTCTCTTGTCTCCCTCCCAAGGATGATTTCCAGGGAAGCAAATTAAAAAGTGGTGAAAAGCCTTTAACAATTACTCAGAAATCTATCACTTCATCCTCTTTCACCTCCAGTTCAAGTTTAAGAACAGTCCTTTCAAGAAGAAAAAATTAAGCACTAAAGTCAGAAACATTTTAAATCAGGCTCAAAGAATGCAGGAACTGTGGGGCCAGGTTTCATATAAAATGCATTTTAGAGTTCACTTGGTGAGATATTCCCCTCAAAGAGCACAGGGACTTGATTCCCCAGCACTGTCCTGCCTCTGGATCTTTGCTCAAGCTGTTGTCTCTGTCTGGAGTGCCCTTCACCTCCATGTCTGCTTGTTGAAGATTTGCTGCCTCTAGGACACCTCTTCCAAGAAGCTTTCTGGAACCTTCTCCAAGTCAGAATTATGGTTTTTCTCAGGCATTGCACATGGCTTGTGCCATTCACTGCTGACTGCTTTGCATTAGGGTTCTTTTGGTCTTAGAGCCCTGTAGCTGATTTATTAAAGGTGTGGGCTGCCTAGGATGGTGGTTTCCTGCCATGGCTGCACATTAGAACCAGCTGGGGAGCCTTGACTCACCTGGCCAAGTGGAAACCAGCATCAGTATATTTCGAGAGCTCCTCAGGTGGTTCTAATGTGCAACCAGGAATAAGAGCCTTGCACTGAGACCTCCTCCCATCTCATGCATGGAATTTTTCTTGCATCTGTTCTTCCAGCTCACAGGCCCCTTCCCCTCACGACATGGAAAGAGAGATGAGTTTCCACTAAGACAAGACCTTAGCTCTGACTTGATGTCTTAAGCAGGAGATGTAAAACCTAACTCACAATGTCCGCGGGGTCCTGAATTTCTGTTCCAACCCTTTCAGCCAACTGGCAGCTTGGACTGGAGTTAGCGACAGATGTCTTCTGAGCAGGACTTACAGGTAAGCATATGAGTCCACAAGCTGGCCAGAGAGCCAAGAAGCATCTTGAATCTAAAAGGCTTAGGGCTCATGCTTGCATATGGGCCCTAGGAGATGAATATATTCAGCTGTTATGGGCTCAGCGAGATCCTTCTCCTAGGAATTCGGGGTCATTATATCACTTTATATCAACAACAAATCTTTCGGCTTCTGCAGCAAATGGGCGTCTCTGTGTCTGTTGTAGGCTTGCTTAGTCCTAGGTCCTTGTTGAAGAAGTCACAGAACTTGGACCAGGGGGTATTTTGAGCATATCATTTCTCAGTTATTACCTTCTGTGGCTTCCTACTGCTTGAGCCTAAGACCCTAAACCCCGCTTGAACCTGGCATTGAAGACCTCCTACAAATCTTGTCCAGGCCTCCTCAACCTATCTTGTCCAGGCCTAAAATGATTATTGGAGATCTCTTAGCCTTATTGTTACCTAGGGGCCTTTTGGGGAGGGTAGATGTTGGTGGAAACATCCCTGACATTTTATGCCAAATATCTATGCATTCCTTTCCCCAAGGAACACAAATCTGTAACTTTCAAGTTACCGGAGGGATTCATAATCCCCCAACCTGGAGGTTAAAGAATCCCTGGTATTCTACAAGTCCTTTGTTTTACAGAGGAAGAAAATGAAGCCTGGAAAGGCAGTGACTTGCCCAAGGTCACACAGAGTGGGTCTATAGCTGTAGGCCTGCAGGTATCCAGTTGCCCCCACCAAGCACCCCTGCATCTGTCGCTGAAGTTCTCAGCTTCCTCAGTGATGTCTGCAGGCTGATCATCAGAGTAGTGTGCTGTTGGGTCAGGGCCAGCAGGAGCCTCCACAGGCCTCGGGCCTCTGTGGCCTAGCCTGGATGACACAGGCTGTTCTGGCATCTTCTCTCACCCGGTCCTTCTTGGGTCCCTGGGCATTTGTTTATGCAGTGGTCCATCTAAGTGGGACAATTTCCTCCAAGGAGACCCTTCTGGTCCAACTGTGGCATGGGTCTCATGCATGCATTTTCCTATCCTTTTTTTTTTAATAGGAGAAAAGGCATACAAATTTATTTAACATGTATACATGGGAGACCTCACAACGAAGACCCCGTGCATGTATTTTCTAACACACTGTTTACCTTCTCTGTCCTTTGGCCTGTAATTCACCTTAATTTGGGGGGTCAGATAGGGCTTTCAGGTATTTTTTATTTTTTAATTAAATACTTTTTTTCTTAGTGTTTTGGACTTTATTAGATTTATTAGATTATTAGATTTACTTTATTTGATCACTAGGGAACTTAAAAACTTGATGTTTCATTCCATTTGCAACTCCAGTATCCACCAATGATAGCTACATTACAGACAGGAACACCAGGTCATAAAGTCCTGGTAATTGTCTTTGCTATACTATTTTGACGGTTAAATAATATAAGGCATACTAACGTGATAAATGGGCACCAACTGAATGTAACACTTTACTGTTGGTGTTATTGTGGTGGGTTTAATTCCTGCAGAGATTTTGCAAACTCCTTGAGGTCAGGAATTATGCCTTAAACTCTCATTGCCCCACTGCAAGCAGCACAACGCTGGGCATTTCAAAGCTTTCCATAAATCACTGTGTGCTGATTTTAAACAGGCTTTACACCAGGTAAAGACTGGGGAGGAGATGCCTGGGAGAAAACTGTTCAGGGAAAGATTTCAGCTGGTCAAACCCAGTGTTGTGTCTGCTCCAAAAAGAGTGTGGAAGAGCAACTTGTTGGCAAGTGGCCTTCCTTTGTGAGTAGCAGAGCTCATTTTTTCTCAGTCCCAGAGGCAAAATCAGACTTGGCTTAAGGCCGTGCTGCTGGGCTGTGACTGTGTGTGATCTGAGGAGAGTGGGAAGCCAAAGTCCCAGCCAGGGCTGGCCCTCTGTGGCCACCAGCAGCCACTGGCTGTGCCTCTACTGTGATCCCCAGCATGGAGCCTTTGAACAGACCCTGAGTTATGTGGCATATACACTGGATGAGGCTAGAAGCCTGGACATCTAGTGATTTCTGACCTTGAGCCTGAGACCTAGGAGGCCTTCTCTATAGAGTCCAGAGGTAGGACCTGTGGCCAGTGGCACCGACTCCTCACCTGCACCCGGGACCAGGACCAGACTCCTTAGCTGTGCATTCAACATTCTAAAACATGCTTCTCTTTGGTCTCCTCTCTCTGGCCCATCTCCCTTGGGAGATGGGCACTGGGAAGACCCTACATTTACACCACATCTCTACCAGTTCTGTGCACCCCAACCCTCCTCACCATTTCCTGCTCCTTTTTGGAGACATTCTTCTCACTCTTCTCTGGGCCAAATCCACCCTCCTCTTCTAGTTCTTCCTACCAACTCTCTTACAAGCTTGACAGTTGTAAAGCAGGCCTGCGGGGAAGGTGAAGGTGAATTTGGGGCTAAACCTCTCTGTCATGATCATGGATTTTGGTGTCAGACACACTTGGGATCAAAATCCAGTTCTGCCACTCACTGCTGAGAGACCTGGGGCAGGAACTTCATCTTTTGTAGACTCAGTTTAATCTGTAAAATGGTGTCCCATGGTATTCTGGAGAGAATTAAGAGATGCTGAGTATAAATAATATCTCAGGCCCATAGCCAGTCCCTAGTAAATGGAAGCCATTCGAACGCCAAGCCTTCAGATCACAGGTGCTTCTCAAATGTCCACATGGCCGGGCCCCCAATCTGCTCAGGACACCCAAGGGTGAAGCATGTTATTGGCTTCCCGGGGTTTCCTAGTACTATATCATGGAGGCATCTGGGGATTGTGGTGTGATGCTCAGCCAAGAGGCTGCCCTCTGCACCCCCACTTCAGGGAGGCGAGGAAGGGGAGCAGTGTGTGTGTGTGGCAGGGATGGCATTGATTGAGAACTGGCAGACCTGGCTTCCCTGCCAGCACTGCCGTGTTCCAGTGTCTAACCTGTAGATGTTGGCTGAATGAGAGGAAATTACATACTCTGTGAGCCTCAGTTCTCTGATCTACACGATGGGGGAATAGTACCTTTTGGGGTTGGTGTGGACACTATATGAAGGAGCTGGAATACTGCAGCTATTTGGAGCCATATTCTAGAACCAAACTGCCTGGGTTCACATCCTAGCTCTGCCACTTACTGGCTCTGCAGTTTTGAACAATTACATCACCTTTTAGTTTGACTTACTCTTATAAAAAGTAAGGACAATGTTAATGTCTATCTGACAGTGCTGTCAAATATGTTTTCATATATGAAATACTTAAAACATTGTTTGGCAGTAGGTAAGTACTTGATAAATATTATCTTCTCTTTTATGATGATGAGAGTGCCTGTTACAGTGCCTGGCATGTCTTAGGGTGCCCAATAATGAATTTCCTGTCATTCTCCTGCCTGAATCTAAGGGAATATGGTGCCTGAGACTCCATCATTAAGTATTTTTTATTTCCTAGTGTTTGACAATAATATGGAAATGCCCTAATTTGGGGATAATCATACTCTGTGTATTGTTCAATTCAGTTATATGATAATTGGCCATTCTGTGCCAGGTGCCAGGCTGAAGCATTCTCATCAGTGATGTGAAATTGAATGGCATGTGATCTCTGCCTTGGGATCACAGTTTTGTGGGGGGTTTATTTATTTGTGCATTTATTCATTTTCACATTTGTTTGGAGCCTATACCACAAATGTACAGAGTACAACAGGTGTTTTGATGAGGTCTGAAGGTACACAGGAAAGGGCAGAGAAGTTTTCCTTTAAGGCGATATTTGAGCCAACCTTGAAGTCTGTGCCAAAGATGGTCAAACCAGGGCATGGGAATGAGTAATGATGGGGGTGAGAAGGACTTGCCAAACAGCATCAAATTTGGAACAAAAGACTGTTGGTTTGGAAGTGCACATCGTTTCTTCCATTGTCACTCACCAAGCAGGCAGCGTGTGCTGGCACAGTGCTAGGGGCTAAAAATAGAGGGGCATAAGACCCACTCTCAGCTCTCCAAATGCTCATAGTCTGTTGGGGGCGCACCTTGTTGTCCAGGCCGGAAGGTTGTGCATCTTCCTGCAATCATCCTGCTCCCTCCCCCAGCCTATCAATCACCAAAGCCAGATGGTTACTCAGTGTTGATCACTAAGGGTATATATGGGTGATGTAGTTTGAATATTTGTTCCCATCCATATCTCATGTTGAAATGTAATCCCGAGTACTGGAGGTGGAGCCTGGTGGGAGGTGAATGGGAGGTGATTGGATCATGGGGGTGGATTTCTTATGAATGGTTTAGCACCATTCCGCCTTGGTGCTTGTCTTTGCGATAGTGAACTCTTGTAAGATTTGGTTGTTTAAAAGTGTGTGGCACCTCGCTCACTCTCTCTTGCTCTGCTTCCACCATGTGAAGTGCCTGGTCCTGCTTTGCCTTCCCTTCTGCCATGATTGTAAGCTTCCTGAGGCCTCCCAAGAAACTGGTGCTGGAGCTGTGCTTCCTGTACAGCATGCAGAACTGTGAGCCAATTAAACCTCTTTTCTTTATAAAGAGCCCAGTCTCAGGTATTTCTTTATAGCAATGCAAGAATGGCCTAATACAATGGGAGTGATTAGGAAATTTAGGATGAGCATTAAGTGTGGGAGGTAGGAAGCAGGGTGTCATTGTGTAGAGAGAAGCGTCAAATTTAAAGACCTGGGGAGTTGTCTAGCTTCACTCAGAGAGTCTGACCACAGCCTTCATCCTCAGGTTGCACAAGGTGTGAACACTGTGCTCTGTTGGGAGTTGCTGATGCCATTCCTGGGCCTGAAGGGGGTCATCTGTCGGCTATCCTGCACTCATCCTGTGGACCCGAAGAGAGGCCCACCTTAAAACCCATTTCTTCTATCTTATCACACCTGGCTTTGGAGAGGAACCCAAGTAATGGTCTCTGTAGTAGCTGATGAAATCCATATCAGCCATCAGTCTTGACCAGGATAGGTCTTCATTTAGGATTAACGAAAAGCAAAGAACAAATCAGAACTATGAGGAGAATCAGGAGCTCAAAGGAAGGTGATCAGGCTGAGAATTTGGAGTGACTGTTTCTGTCTGAAACAGGGCTAATGTAGGAAATGGAAGAAAAAGTTTAATGAATATTCTCAGAGGTATTTTAAAAGACACTTAATTGACAAAATAAGAGAAAGTTGACACAAAATAGAGGAAATCAGGCAATAGAAAAGAATCCTGAGAACAAAACAGAAAAGAGAAATGGAGACAGTAACTGTTAGAAGGGGCATATAGCTAAAAATAAGATTAGTGAATTAGAAGACAACTTAGAGAAATTTCCCAGAATGCAGAGCAAAAATACAAAGATAGAAATTATGAGAATAAATGATAAACTTATAAGATAGAATTTAGTAGGTCCAAGAACCACAAAATAAATATACTGAAGTAGAGAACAGAGTGCATAAAGGAGAGACAATAATCAAGGAAACATAAAAAAATTTCTTCTCGTAACAGAAGAAATGTGAATTTAGACTAAAACTCTCACTTTTATCAAGGTACAAACCTATATACGTCTGAAATTTTGGAATTCTAACCAAGAGAAAAATCCTGCAATCTTTTAAAAAGGAAAAATAAGCCAGTTACAAAGGAGAGAGGGTTATGCCGTTATTGGATTTTTAATCCGCAACACTAAATGCTGCAATACGAAGGAGCAATGTTTATACAGTTTAGCGGGGAAAAAATAGATACCCTATAATTCTATAATCATTTTAATGATTCTTCTTATGTGAAGGCAAAATAAATAAATATTCAAGACCCAGTCTCAGCAAGTACGCTGCTCATGTAACTTTAAACAAATAACTCCTTAAGGAAGTTCTTCAGACAACTAAAAAAATAATTAGCACAAGACACCCAACAAAGGGGAAGATAAAGGTGCATGAAACTTGTGAGCAACGAAACCAATGATGCATATCTATGGTCTCATGCAGAAGTAGAGAGAGCCAATTATGGAGAAAGACAGCCAGGGCTCCAATCCTTACTCTGGTTCTGTTGTGGTTGGAGATGTTTGGTCCCTTGTGATGGTTAAAAAACCAGGCAATGGCTAGATCCTGACCTCTTCTCATGCAATTGAGGACACATGTGCTACTCAGAAACAGAAGAAAGGGAATCAAAGCATAACCATATTAATACTTGTACATGTGCTTGGCACAAGACAGGGCCTTTGGCAAAAGCTAAATTGTAGAGTCTGGCTTAGATTCAGGAGTGGGGTTTTTCCACTTCTCCAGTTTAAATCGAAATCTTGGGAATAGCAAGTTCAGCTGTGCTGAAAGTTGGAGAGCGTTCTCTGTCTCTCTCTCTGTCTCAATCTGCAGAATAGATCATGCCCCCCCTTTTTTTTTTGGACAAATACAGACAAGGTAGAGAGAAAGAAAGCTATGGCCAGATTTTTTTTTTTCTGAAGACAAGAAGCCCTAATTGGAGGTAAGAAGGAGAAAAGAGCACTCTATAGTTATTGACCTTTAAAGAAAAGTAACTTTATAAAAAAAAATTCCCCACTGAAAGTTCTGGGCTCTGACCCATCAGGTTACCAATCCACAGTCCCTTTGGTAATGGTGAGGTTATCAAGGGAGCAGGCAGAGTTGGGATTCATGGCACAGGGGCTGAAGGGTCCTCTTGCTCTATACCCACCTCCTTTTGTTCTGTCTTAATCCACTGGTCTTAATAGTCAAACCCAAGGTCAGCCGCCAGGGGTGACGCTGTTCTTATCAGAAGGGTCCTGATCTCACCTTTGTGAGGCTGCTCACCTGAAGTCTCCTACTGCTCCTTTCTATTCTCCTAGGATCAGATGTGCAATGTAGCCTCTGACATGGGCAGTAGGAAAGCATTTCTTTTTTCATAATTTAAAAAATTTTGTGAGTACATAGTAGGCATATATATTTATGGGGTACAAGAGATGTTTTGATATAGCATGCAATGTGAAATAAGCACATCGTGGGGAATGGGGTATCCATCCCCTCAAGCACTTATCAGAAAAGCATTTCTTAACTCTAGGTCACTGTATCTTAGGAATACTCCGGGTAATTCTACATTATAAAAAAATTTATCTTACATTCAATTTCCATCTCAAATGATGCCTAGCCATGTTGTATATGCTAGTACAAAATATGTACAACACACCTACACAATCTGAAACATTCCAAATTTGAATGTAAACTCTCTTTCATTATTATGGTCCCATTGAGACATTAAATTTCAAGATGAAATTCCCTTTGCTTGTAAAATTCTGGAGGAAAAATGCCCACGATGTCTTCCTGTGTGCTTCCTTTTTCTGCTTATTCTCAGCTAGAGAGGTCCCACCCAGATACGTGGGTGCAGTCTGGGTTTCTTTTGTTACTTTAGCCTCTATTATCTTTTACTGCAATGATTGAACACCTCTTTAGCGTCTTCAATATTAAATTCACCAAACCTCAAATCTCCCACATGTTCTGGTTTTCTTTTCTAGTTCCAGAGCATCAGCAGGGCCTCTAAAATGAGGAGTAGATTGGCTTGGCTGAGGGATTCACCAACAGCCTCAGATACACCTATACATTCTGTTACTTTATCCCAGGTATCCTTTTAATAAACCACCTAATTCATGAGGATCTATGATTTTCAATATCATGTTTTCCAACATTCAAGAGCACTGGCCCCAAATAGATACACATGATTATGAATGTAGTCGCAAAAGAATTCTATATAAAATATTAGCAAATCAAATCCAGAAAAGTATTAAAAGTACAACATATGATGACAGAGTAAAGTTTTGTTCCAGGAAAGCAGATATTGCTTAACATTAGGAAGTCTGTTAATGAATTCATTTTACTAATAGGTTAAAGGAGAAAAACCATATGACTTTCTCTCTGAGTGCTGAAACAGATTTTACTAAATTCAACATCTTTTCCTAATTAAAGGTTTTAGTAAATTTTGAAGAGAAGGAGGGTTTTAAAATGTAAAGAGCATAAGAAGGGATCAAACATCACATTTAATGGTACAATAACAGAGGCCTCACTAGTAAAGATAAGAAAAGTATAAGGACACATACTGTCCCTGGGATTAATCAAGATGGTATTGGAGCCTTTGCCAAAGCAGTAAGATAAGATAAAGAAATGAGAGATACAAATATTGGAGGGAAAGAGGCAAAGTTATAATTATTTGAGGATGATAAAATTGTTTGGATGAACTATCTAAGAAGATTGACTCTTAAGAATTTGTACTTAAGGTGCTGAATACAGAATAGTAACCTTCCTATATATTAACATTACCTAGTTAGGCAACTAGGAGAAAAGGTGCTTATAACAAAAATATCTATAAAATATATAAGAATAATTGTAGCTGGAAAATAGAAGAACCAGAAGGAAACTTTGGAGAGTATCTTTTATAATCTTGGTATAGAGAAAACCCTTCTTAGCATATAACAGAGTCTATAATATGATAAAAAATACTGACAGATTTGACTAGATAAGAATTGTGAATGTCTGTAAAACAAAGACACCGTAAAGAAAGTTCAAAGTTGAGTGACAAACCCAGTGAAAATATTTGCTACTTGTGTAACATAGACAAGATTTCTATCCAGAATATAAAAGACTTCTACCAATCAATCAAACAAGTTCTAACAACCTGATAGAAAATGGTCAAAAAGTATTGGATTAGCTAAGGATATGTTTGCTAATGTAACAGACAAGCTGCCAAATCTCATTTGAAATACAAAAATAGTTGTTCATTATCACCTGGCAGCTCTCCTCCAACCAGTGATTCAGGAACCCAGGCATTGCATCTTACACACTTAGCTTCCAAGGTCAAAGTGTTCAAACTGAAAATATGGCATGGACCTTGCTCTAAATGGTGCTTGTATTTCAGTAGGGGGAGAGAGATTCAAGAAAAAACAGGTAAATTTAAAGAGCAAGAAAATTTCAGAGAATGGTGAGTGCTAAAGGTGAGGAACTTTAAGGTGATTAGCAAAAGTCTTTCCAAGGAGGTGACATTTGAGCTGTGACATTAAGAATCAGAGCCAGCCATGTGAGAATCTTACAAAATAGCCTTTTAGGCAGTGGAATAGCAATAAAAAAGGCTTTGTGATGGGAATGAACTTGACTTATTTGAGGTGCCCAGAAAATGTTGGTTTGGAGGAGTGAGGAGAGTGGTAGTATCAGATATGGGGGACTTCCATGTTATGTAGGACCTTATAGACAAAGCAAAGGAATTTGATTTTTATTCTGTGTGCAGTGAGAAACCAACATGTCACAGTTTCAGTGGTATCTGCATATTGATGCCAAATCAACACCCCTTCATGTTAAAAACTCTCAATAAACTAGGTATTAAAGGAACATACCTCAAAATAATAAGAGCCATCTATGACAAACCCACAGCCAACATCATACTAAATAAGCAAAAGCTGGAATCATTCCCCTTGAAAACCAATGCTAGACAAGAATGCCCTCTCTCACCATTCCTGTTCAATATAGTATTCGAAGTCCTGGCCAGAGCAATCAGGCAAGAGAAAGAAATAAAGGGCATCCAAATAGGAAGAGAGGAAGTCAAAGTATCCCTGTTTGCAAATGACATGGCTCTATAAATAGAAAACCCCATACTTTCAGCCCAAAAGCTCCTTAAGCTGATAACTTCAGTGACATCTCCAGAATACAAAATAAATGTAAAAAAATCAGTAGCATTCCTATACACCAATAGCTATCAAGCCAATAGCCAAATCAGGAACAAAATCTCATTCACAATTGCCACAAAAGAATAAAATACCTGGGAATACAGCTAACCAAGGAGGCGAAAGATCTCTTCCATATCTACAAAACACTGCTAAAAGAAATCAGAGATGACAAACAAATGGATAAACATTGCAATGCTCATGCATACGAAGAACCAATATTGTTAAAATGGCCAGACTGCCGAAAGCAACTTACAAATTCAATACTAATCCTGTCAAACTATCAATGACATTCTTCACAGAACTAGAAAAAACTCTTTTAAAATTCATATGGAACCAAAAAAGAGCCCCAATAACCAAGGCAATCCTAAGCAAAAAGAACAAAGCTAGAGACAACATATTACCTGACTTCAAATTATACTGCAGGGCTACAGTAACCAAAACAGCATGGTACTGGTACAAAAACAGATACACAGACCAATGGAAGAGAATAGGGAGCCCAGAAATAAGGCTGCCCACACTCAACCATTTATCTTTGGCACAGATGACAAAAACAAGTAATGGAGAAAGGACCCCTTATTCAATAAATGGTTCTGGGATAACTGACTAGCCATGTGCAGGAGATTGAATCTGGACCATTTTCTTACACCATATACAAAATTCAAATTAAGATGGATTAAAGACTTAAATGTAAAACCCAAAACTACAAGAACCCTGGGAGACAACCTAGGCAATACCATTCTGGACATGAGAACAGGCAAAGGTTTCATGACAGATGCCAGAAGCAAATGCAACAAAGCAGAAATTGACAAATGGGATCTAATTAAACTAAAGAGCTTCTGCACAGCAAAAGAAACTATCAACAGAGCAAACAGACAACCTACAGAATAGGAGAAAATATTTTCAAACTATGCATCTGGTTTAATATCCAGCATCTATAAGGAATTTAAACAAATCTATAAGAAATAAAAAACAAACCTGTTAAAAAGTGAGCAAAAGGCATGAACAGACAGCTTTCAAAAGAAGACATACATGCGGCCAACAAGCATATGAAAAAAAGCTCAGCACCACTGATCATTAAAGAAATGCAAATCAAAACCACAATGAGATACCATCTCACGCCAGTCAGAATGGCTATTATTCGATAGTCAAAAAATAACAGGTGCTGGGGAGGTTGTGGAGGAAAAGGAACACTTATACACTGTGGGTGCAAGTGTAAATTAGTTCAACAATTGTGGAAAACAGAATGGCAATTCCTCAAAGACCTAAAAACAGAACACCATTAAGCCTATCAATCCTATTACTGGGAATATAAAGAATTCTATCATAAAGACACATGCACGCATTGCAGCACTATTCACAATAGCAAAGACATGGAATCAAATGCCCATCAGTGGTAGACTGGATAAAGAAAATGTGCTACATATATACCATGGAATACTATACAGCCATAAAAGTGAATGAGATCATGTCCTTTGCAGGTACATGGATGGAGCTGGAGGCCACTATCCTTAGCAAACTAATGCAAGAACAGAAAACCAAATACCACATGTTCTCACTTATAAGTGGGAGCTAAATAATGAGAACACATGGACACATAGAGGGGAACAACAGACACTGAGGCCTACCTGAGGGTGGAGGGTGGAAGGAAGGAGAGGATCAAGAAAAATAACTAATGGATATCAGGCTTAATACCTGGGTGATGAAATAATCTGTATAGCAGAACCCCATGACACAAGTTTACCTACATAACAAACCTGCACATGTACCCCCGAACTTAAAATAAACAAAAAGAAAAAAGAAAAAAACAAGAAGCAATGAAGACAGCTTTTGAAAATGCTTTCTGGAAGGTGTTTTTGAACAAATTTGTGCTAGTTCTCCACCTCCTCTTCAGGCTGAGCTTTGCTGACTGAAGTCATTTGACAAGATTTCAGCAGAGTGGAGTGTGTAAATGTTATGCAGGATGAATTACAGGTCTGGAGACATTCATTTCATTACCCTAGATTCTATTAGCAAAGTTCACTTTATGGAGCAGTCCAAAATGATTTATCTAATGCCAGCTTCTTCAGGAATGTTTCAAATCCTGAGCTATAAGTGGTTGTTGAAATTATTAAGAGATGTCCATTTTAGCCACTAGGAGGTATAGTTGTGATTTTGGAATGTGCCTTCAATTTCTTTTTAAAATGCAAACCAGACCATCCAATAGAACACCTAACACAGTAAGCAGCACACAGCCCAGGCTCAGTGCTGATGAAGGAATGCAAATGTCAGTTGTCAGAGAGTCCTCTCTCCCCAGGCCTGCTTTGGATATGCTCCAGGAGAATGGGGCTGTGTCCCCGATACCTACAACAGCTCTTGGCACATGGTAGGCACACAATCAATATCTCTGAATGACTGAGTGGATGAATGATGAGATTTTCCTGCACTTCAGCCACATTTTCACACACAGTGGAGCCATCCATCCATGTGGAACCCTTGGTTTGACAACACTGCTTTGGAAAAGTGGGCCAAGGATAAGGACTGTTGTCATGGTAGTCTGACAATGCCCATACCTCCAGCCTCTATCCACATCCTCTTCCACCCTCAACCCAGTGCTGTGGCCACTGGCAACTTCCCCCAGGCCTCCTTTTCAAGGCTTTTACAAGTGCTGTTCCTCTTTGGGGAAAGGCCTCATCTGTACCCACGCTTGCCTTGCCTCACTGATTGGCAAGTTAACTCTTGCTTATCCTTCAGGTTCCAGCTCAGATGTGGCCTCTTCCAGGGTATTTCTCTGACTGCACCCTCTCCCCTCACTGACTACATAAGGTTTCCCTGTCATGTGCCCTTATGTACTGTTTTTCAAAGTGATTATCAATGTTTATAATTTTGTTCTGTAATTATTTTAAGGCAGCATTGTGTAGTGATTAAGAGCAGGAACAAATGCCTGCAGGGTTGAAACTTCAGCTCTGTCATGTGCAAACTGCGTGAACTTGGGCAAGTTTCTTTATTTATTCACTTCCTTGTTGGTAGACAGGAGACGACACCACTACTCACTTTTAGGGTTACTTGTGACAATTAAATAAGCTAATAAATGTAAATGCCACTTTGATTTGGCCCTTTTTATTTGACGAGTATGTGTCTCCTGTGCTAGCCCCATGAGGAGAGAGTGGGCATTTTACTTGTCATTGTATTCTCATATTTAGTGGTGTCTGGTCTCTGGTAGGCACTCAATAAATTTTTGTGAAATAAATGAAGGAAAAATCATTAACTTTTTTTCAACAAGCAGGTACAAGACAAGAGGAGGAAGCCTGCTGCAAAGGATGCAAAAGGCCCATGCCTCCAACCTCAGTCTGGCTGTCATTGCTAACGTCACTAAGCCATGGTTGCCAGGCAATTGCTGGCGGAAAAAAGCACTTTCAAAGCCAACTAAGCACATACTGTGTGACAAACTCTCAACAGCGTCCAGTCCTGGCCGTGTAGGTCCTCGCAGAATAAAAATTTTCTCAAACCTATATATGTGGCTCTAATGAGATGTGTTAAAATAGAGCAGTGCTTTTCAACTTTTGTATGAAAGCTGCAGGATTTGTTAAAACATAGACTGCTGGCCCCACCCTCAGTAATTCTAATATTGAAGTAACTCTGGGTTGGGATTCAAGAATTTGCATTTCTAACAAGTTCTACTTGCAGCAAATCCTGTTGGTCCAGAGACTACATTTTGAGAACCACTGAAATAGGGGCATGTTCTTGACATGAATGGGGAAGCAGTGTGATTAAATTTGACTCTAGGAGAGTGGTCATAGAGGTGGTGACATTTGAACTGGGCCTAGAAGGATGAGAAGGATTTTTCAGGGTAAGGACACAGGTTCCCTGCCGGGCATGAACAAGACGGGGAGAGATGAGCGCCTGTTTGGCAAATGATCTTATGTGGGAAGAGGCAGAGGCTGCCAAGCCTGCAGCATTGCGGGGTCATTAATCCCTTATTCTTGGCCAGCGTGGGGAGAGGTAGCCTGGGGAGAAGATGAACCCAGGAGGGGAAAGGTTAGGCTGGAAGAGCTTAGGCTCTTCAGCTTTGTAGTTAGACAGACCTAGACTTGAATCTCGACTTCATCACTTACCACCTGCAGGACTTTCAACAAGTAATTTACTTTTCTCAGCCTCAATTTTCTCACCTGCGAAATGGGACTAGAATAGTCACTGTTTCATAAAATAATCGTGGACTAAATTAGCTAATAGATGTGAATTACTCAGCTTTAGGTTTGGCCTGTAGAGGATACTCTGTAATGGAAGCTATCATCAGTATTAGTCATTAGTATTGGTCAGTCTAATGCAGAAATGACCACACTGAAGATATTTATACATCTACCTTCCCTACCAGGCTGCGTTCCCTGAGCATGGTCTGTGACACCTTGTCTGGGTCCCCCCACTCCCCGCAGAGCCAGAGACTGGTGAAGCTCAGATGCTCAAGAGATGTGGCTCAGGCAGGGATCTCTGCTCCCATGCAGGGCTCTGGTGGTCTGGAAGCAGTGTCAGGGAGCCAGCAGACACTAGGAAGAGAAGCAGGATGAGGAAGCCAGAGAAACTGGAGGAGACTTCTGCCTATGCCCCAGCATGACCTCAAACAGGTGGCCCAGCCCCAGGAAACTGTAAACCCAAGCCCAACTTCAGGCTGCATGGACCCCTCCCAAGGGAAGAGGGCTTGCCACGGTGCAGCAAATACAGCAGTGAGCAAGACAAATAGTGTCCTGCATTCATGGAGGTCAGGAAAGCTGAAGCAGATGAGAAATCAGGTAGCTTTTCAAGGAGCTCATGGGTAATTATACTAGGACATGTGGGGTGGGAGCACCTGCCCTTGAGAACACTCCTCCTGGCAGAAGGGCCCAGTTCACTTTTGGTGATTTTGGGATAAAGAACAGGGCACATAAGATCCTGCTCTTTCTTTCTTCCATTCTGCAGGGAGTGAGCCTGTCCATGGCAAGCTCCAGCCAGCTCTGCTCCTCCTGCCCTACTTCTCAGGTGACCCCGCTTCCTAGTCTGCATGTCAGCACCCAGAAGCCCTCTTGCCCACAGATATCAGCCACATGTTCTAATATCAACTGTACTGGAAATAAAGGTGAGATTTTGTTCTCCCATCTGCCTTGCTTTTTTTTTTTCTTTATTGCATCAGAACTAACACGGAGCAGAAGGGTGCTATTTTGTAGCCCCTCAAACTCTCCAACGAAGGGAGTTAGAAAGGGTTAGGAAGTGCTATTTTAGATAAGGGAGGTGAGAAAGACCTCTATGATGAAGTGACGTTTTGGTGGGGAGATCTGAAGGAAGTGAGGGAGAAAGCCTTGTGGGAGAAGAGCACTCTGGGGAGAGGGAGCAGCCTGTGCAAAGGCCTTGAGGCAGGCATTTGTTTAGTGTGTGTGTGTGGAACAGCAAGGATGGCAATGTGGCTGGAGCATAGTGAAAGCAGAGGGGACGGTTCTCAGGGATTCTTGACTTTCTGTCCCAGGCAGGTATTTGTCTAGATTGGATAATGGGCATAGCACAGCTCATAGAAGGAATAAATGCTTCATTCTGGAAGCCCACAAACTATTGTTTTGAACAATCTGCAAGTTTCCCCACCCCTGCTTGGTGCCAGGACTCCCCTTTGAGAGCCAAGAGCTGGAGAGATGTGCCAGAAACACAGTTTGGAAGATGCATGACATCCCTTGGGAGAGACTGGCTGGAAGGCAAGATCCACAAGACAGAAAGCAGAGATGACCCTCAAGTTGAAAAGCTTGAACCTAGCTGGGTGATTGATTACCAGGAGACCACCCTGATTTTGTTCTCTAATTACGGTGTTTATTTGATGCATCATATTGGGCCTGAAACCCTTAATACCAGCCGGTGCTGTTCAGTGTTACAATGTCCTAATTAAGCTTTGATTTATATGCTAATTTTATTCCAAGTGTGTTCAAAAGGGGAAAAGTTATTAGACTTTATTTTGAGATTACATTTTAATCCTGAGGTCTGCCAGAGAGCACTGTGTTTATTCTGTTGGCTTTTGTTTCCAGGATGTTAGTGGCAATTGTGATTATTTCCTCGGAGGGGAAGGATGATGAAGTGGTAAGGAGCTGTTTAGAGTTGGTAGGGCTTCTGCTAATTGGAATTATGTAACCTCCTGCCTTTGCCTTGACAACTTTGCAATGAGGCTTGCCTTGACTGCCCAGCTGCTTAGGAGGGACAACAGGGATGTGCCTTAGGGATGTCCAGGGAATATTTGGAAGGAAGGCCATTACATGAGGGAGTGATTGGATTTTGGAATGTGAGGGGAAATTGGGCTTTTACCACATGAATCCCTGAAATTTGTAAGAGTCACGCAAAAACCAGCAAGGGGAGCAGCTGGTCTTTGCTACAGAAAGGATGTGTTTTGTTTGTTTGTTTTTATACTGTTATTTATCCTAAGTGGATGTCACTTGAAATTTCCTGTTCAAGGATTAAAAAGTCTTATGAATCAAATTATCTTTGGATCTTAGAAGGTTCACGTGGCTTCATAAATACTCTGAAATAGTATGAAAAATAGGGTATGCATCAGCATGTGTGCATCGTGCTTGAGTGTGTTGTCTGGGGATGAGTCCAAAGTTTCCATCAGATTTCCAAGAGTACTGGCCCTTCAAAATGTTAAGAATCACAGGACTGGGGAACATCCAGCTTGGATCTGTGATTTAATTTCCTGAGACTGGATGTGTGGTCTGAAAACACAAATTAACAACCAGCAGTTCCTTTCCCTCTGCCCATCCAAATTGTAGCTCCCTGGGTCCACAATGGTGCCCAAGTTCAGAAGGCCATGGGAGCAGGTTGAATTGTGAGGGATGCTTACCTGATCTCAGAGGCATGGGCAAGGACCCATTATCTTTCCTCTGAGTGACCTGAGTCCTATTTGTCCCAACTTCTGAGAGAAGAGCAGAGTTGCTTATAAAATAGATGAGAACTTCTACGTAAACACTCAGAGACACACATTATTCAAAATCCTTTGTAACCTGGAGCATACGTACTTCCCATGTCAGCCTCAGTAAAGGGTTCTCCACTGGGCCTCCAGCTTTTCTGATTGGGTTTTACTTATTTATTTATTTTCTCTTCTCCCTTCTCTCTGCCAACTAACAGTGAACAGAAGAAAGGTTTAACAGGAGCATATTCGTTTCACTTTCTCCTTTTGTGACTACTACAGGGTCTGTGGCTCAATATATATTGCATTTGACATCTTTAGTTTATCCTAAGAAATCAAACTTAGGGATTGCAGTTCCATAAAATTGTAGCACCTAACATTGATCGAGCACTTATGTGCTAAACATTTTATCAGCATGATCTCATTTACTACTCTCCCAAATCTTCTAGGGTACATTCTATTATCAACCATATTACACACATAGGGAGACTAAGGCCCAGAGAGGTTAAGGGCTGCTTTGGAGTCATATATCTAGTACGTGGTTAGCTGGGATCCAACTTGGGTCTGCAAGGCTCCAAGTCTGTGATCAGAACCACTATGCTGAACTGTTTCCTCTTGGATTCAATTACTCCTTTTTTTTTGTTTTGAGGTAGGGTCTCGCTCTGTCACTCAGGCTGCAGCGCAGTGGCATGATCATAGCTCACTGCATCCTCGACCTCCTGGGCTTAAGCCATCCTCGTGCCTCCACCTCCTGAGTAGCTAGGACTACAGGCATATGCCACCATGCCCAACTAATTCTTTTACTCTGTGTGTGTGTCTGTGTGTGTGTGTGTGTGTGTGTGTGTGTGTGTGTGTAGATATGATCTCATTATGTTTGTCCAGGCTGGTCTCAAATTCCTGGGCTGAAGTGATCCTCCCACCTTGGCCTCCCAAAGTGCTGAAATTACAAGTGTGAATCACCATACCCGGCAAAAGATGCTATTACTTCTTAAGTGTCTCCTTTTCAAAATTTTCTGCAGAGGCCATTCACCCATCCCCCTGGGTATGAAGACATGGAGAATGGATCAACCCCTCTAGTCCAGGCTTATATTTTTCAGAAGGCTACCAAGAACTGGTTTGTGAGAGAGCAGAACAATGTCATCTAACCTCAGGAGGGAGGTAACCCCCAAAATGGTCAAACTGCCCTCCTTTTCTCAGGGTGCCTCGGCTCTGCACCAGTTCTCAGTCTTGTGTCATCTAAGCCTTCCATGTGACCTAGTTGAATTATGATGTGGCTTCAGAAAGTGTCTAACACCTGCTTCGGATACATGTATCTTAGCGCCTTTGCTATTCTTTGCTGCTTGCCTATATTTTTAGCTTTACATTTCAGGTTCTGTCAGCCTTTCCACAGAATTAAAATGCCCCTGTTCACTTGTGCTGCTCCAGGGGAAGAATATTTGCCATTTTCCACAGATGATGACCCTGGGATGGAGAAGATGTCTGCTTTACTAAGGCTTCTAGATGACCTGTAAGAGTTATAGTGAAAACATCTCATTTTAAAAAGGGTAACATATTTTTAAAAATAAAGTATTATCTTCCCACCTTATCATAAGGAATTGTTTTCCTATTCCTTTGCTTATCTGTCCACATGCATATAAATTTTACTTAGTCAAAATGATGGCATGCATTTATTTTATATATATATATATATATTTTCTTTTTTTTGAGATGGAGACTCACTCTGTCACTCAGGCTGGACTGCAGTGGTGCTATCTCAGCTCACTGCAAGCTCCGTCTCTCAGGTTCATGCCATTCTCCCACCTCAGCCTCCTGAGTAGCTGGGACTACAGGCGCCTGCCACCACACCCGGCTAATTTTTTGTATTTTTAGTAGAGACGGGGTTTCACTGCATTAGCCAGGATGGTCTTGATCTCCTGACCTCGTGATCCGCCCGCCTCGGCCTCCCAAAGTGCTGGGATTACAGGCATGAGCCACTGCACCCGGACTATTTGGTTTATATTTTATGTCGTGAGTAGGAATTTCACCAGCTACATATTCAAGTGTGCAAAGATAATCATTCTATTTTTCTATAACTTTAGCTCTATTTTGAACTCCCTTTACACCTATTGGTAGAAAACAAAGAAACAAACAAAAAACCCACTGATCAGTTCCATGGAAACGAAACCATCCAAAGGTTTCCCAGGTTTTCGTGAGGGTGCATTCAGTTAATTGAAGGTGTTCTGCCTCCCTTCTTCCTGTTGGGATTGTGATAAATTCCCAGGGGACTTACAGGGCATCAAGATCTCAATTGTGAGTGAGGAGCCTTCTGATTCTGATTAGTCAAAGTCCAGTTAAGACAAACAAAATCAAACATACAACAGGAAATTGAATACATGGATATAGAAGGGCTGAGATGCCAAACGGGACAGGATTAGCTACGGGGGAAACTACTATCACCACGAGGGATGGAGGGACATGAAGAAATGGTGGGGTTGCAGGGCCCAGAAGCCAGGACCCTCGGGCTAGAACCAGGGCAGAGGCTGCCTGGCTGGAGCTATAGGACCTTGTAGGGAGGGTTTAGTTGGCGGGAGCTAGAATCACAAAAGAGACACAGATACCTGTGGTGGTGGAACTTTACTCAAGGAAGGTGGAATGAGAGCAGGAGAAGCACCCTGATCTCTCCTGCTTCTACACGCCAGCCTCCCCACTGCAAGTAGACTTGCTTCTACTCCAATGCGTGAAATCATGCTGGGGTAGGGGCTATGGGGACCATCTTTCTGAGCTACCCTAAAGAAGTGAGTCATGGGTCTCCTCAGCTCTCAAATACCCCCAACAATGTTTTTAAAAATAATTTTTACTCTTTCCAGGGACTGGCCTTGGGGATGGAGGGAAGGATGATATGGGTGAAGGCATGGGACCTCGTTCTCAGAGAACCCACCAATACCTAACACTTGAACTTTATTTCCAAATCTTTAAGGAATTATAAGGAAAAAATAATAAAATATAAGCTAGCATCTCAAAATTTTATTTCGCCACCATAGGGATAAGTGTTAAAAGGACCTTAATCATTCATTTATGGGTGTTTGGTTGGTTTTCAGCATTTGACTGCTAATCTGATGGTGGGTGTGCTTAAGGAGGTGGCAGAAAATTCCCACCTGATTCTGTACCTTTGTCGCTGATCCTGCACCTTTGTCCCCCACTGACATCTCACGAAACTTGGAGGCAGCATGAAGAGGGGCTTTGGGCACTTCTGCCCTACTCATGGCAAAGAGCTGGGCCTTCTCCTTGTCTTCCATTTTGTGCTTGTTCTCTCTACCTCCTGGTCTTGACTTTTTGTCTGCTTCTCCCCAAATCCTGGCTAGAGACGTGGCCTCTCCTTCTCAACCCTGGTCCTTGTCTTGCACTATCTCTTTGGTTCTTGTCCTCTGGCTATACCATTTTTGGCCATCTCATTTACCTCCTCAGAGGGAGGAAGGACATAACAGGTGTGCTTTAATTCCTAAGGCTCGTCTTTCAATCCTGAACCACGAACAGTATCTCCAAGGTTTATTTTTCAAATTATGTTTAATTTAAATTAATTTTAAAAGGAATATCTGATTGGTTTAGAAGATGTGGAAAACACAGAAAAACAAATGGAAAAAATGAAAGTTATCCCAAGTTCTACCATTCAAAGATAACTGCCACAAATTCCATGAGGGGAGAGGACTTGGCTTATCTTGTTCATTTTGGTAACCCCAGGGCCCAGGCACACAGTAAGTAAGCTAAGTAAATATTGCTAAATTAAACAATAACCTTTTGGAAATTTTTTCCATTCATAAGCATTTTTATGCAAGTGGAATCATATTCTACCTACCATTTTGAAACCTACTTTTCTGTGTAGCAATGTATCATTAGCATTTTCCAAATCAATAAATGTTCTTCCATATTATTTTAGTAGTAGCATGGTATTCAGTTATAAAAGCAGACCATAATGAATGTAAATGGTACCTTCATGTTATATATTTAGGTTTTTCTTTTCTAAATTTTTATTCTCCCAAACAAACTTTATATTCTTGTACATATATGGGTGCACAACTTTTCAGGTCAAAGGGCACACATACACATTTTCAAGGTGTTCCATGCATCCTACTTTCTAGTAGGTATACACATTTCTAGCACAATGAATTATACTAGAATGTTCATTCCATGAAGCAAGGATTTTGTTCATTTATTTCCTGTACCATAGTGAATCTAGCCTAGAGCAATGCCTAGCACAGAGTAGGTTCTTAATAAATATTTGTTGAATTTGTTTCCTTTTGCCCTCACCAGTAATGTTTAATGCTACTTTAAAAAGTTTTTTTTTTCAGTCTGATAGCAAAAATAATGGTTCCTATATTTACAAATTGTAAACTTATCACACCCTCTGCCCCCAAAATGCTTAGTAAGCCTGCTGGAATTGGACCCTAAATATTTAAAAACTGTCTCAGAACCAAAGCTAAACAGAAACAAGGTCTTGTGGAGCCAGAATCTCTGGGTTCAAAGATTCCCTGGCATTCGACATACTATCACCTGTACCCACTTACACATCGCTTAGAGCCAAGCATCCCATCCCCATGGGAGATTTCTGCAGATAAAGGAAGGCAATGAGATTCGTGGTAAAAACATTCATACTGCCATTTTTCTCCATGAAGAATACATCTTTGTTTTTTTTTGTTTTTGTTTTTTATACAAAGCTTACCTACTGACCCAGAAAAAAAGAGTTTTTTGTATTTTCTCTGAGGATTTAGACGATGTAGGCTTCTGTTAGCCAACCCCATGGGAGAAGACAATGGCATCATCAGACTTCAAAGATGTCTTGAAGAGTGCTCCCTGGGGCTCTGTGGGTGCACTGCTGTGTGTGTGTGTGTGTGTGTGTATCTGTGTGTGTGTGCGTGCACGTGTGTGTGGCTGCAGTCAGGGAGTGCCAGTCAGGAAGTAGCCAGGAATCCCTCCAAAAGAATCTAAGTGGGAGTTTTCTTCTGTGTGTCCTTGCTCAGCTTAGCCTGCTGGGCTTTGAGTAGTTAGGAGGCCACTGGACACACTGTGAGATGAAAGGAAGTTGCATTGACTTCCAGGCTACTTTCATCTGATGCCACAGGAAGAAAAAAAAAAATAGAATGGGTCCCCGATTCAATGGAGAAACAAGACACTGGAAATGCAAATATTCCCAATGTGCTATGCAAAGGAGCCAAGCCAGGGTCCCCACACCTGTCTTCCCAGGGAAGGTCGTGATCCACACACAGGAAGCTTGGGTGGGTGGGTCTCGTCATCAAAGCAAAAAGCCTTCCCTTTGAAGAATTCACAGAAACAAAATGTCAATGAAGAGTCACACACCCAAGAAACAAACACTATTCAGATGGAGTAACAAGCTTTTACTTGCAGAACACACTCTTAATTTATCAGAGCACCTTTCCCCTGGCATTGTAATTGTTGTCTTACAAACAATCCCTAGACAACAGCAAGGACAGATGGTATCTCTATCTTTAGAAAATAAACTTTTAGGTAATAAACTTGAGGCTCAAATAAGTTATAGTTCTTTACCCAGATCCTAGAAATAGTAAATGGAAGAGCTGGAGCTTAAACCAGGCAGTGTAGAAAGTCTCTTCGTGGTTTCACTAGATAAAACAGCAGCAGCAGCTGTGGCAATATTTATTCCTATTTTTTTTCAACATCCATGTTCAGGATACCTTCTCAGTAATATTTGAGCTAGACTTTAGAGAAGATTTCAACAGTGGTTAAGATCAAGGCCTCAAGAGTCAGACTGCTTGAATTTGAATCCCAACTTCACCCCTAACTAGCTGTGTGACCTTGGAAAAGTCACTTAATTTCTCTGTGCTTATTGCCTTTTCTGAAAAATATGGATAATAATAGTATCTGTCTTATGAGATAACTGTGAGAATTAAATGAATTATTATATCTAAAGAATGTAGAACAGTGCCTGGGACAATAAGTGGTATGGAGGTGCTGGCTAAGATCACCATTGGGCCTGCCTGTTGTTGCATGTGGCACACAGCACCTTCTGCGCCTTCCACCTTAGTACACAGCTAAGGCTGGCCTGCCTTAGCCCCCACTGCATTAGTGGCCCTGATTTGATTAAATGCACCCGGTCTCTCCTACCTGCCCTAGAGGTGAGCACTTGACGAAGAGAGAGGAGATGACCCATAGGTTGGCTTGGTATGTTGAAATGACCTGGGCAATCAGACCCTCCTTTGATGCCTGAACTAGGCTACCCAATTAGCAGTGAGAACTGAGGATGAGAGAGTGGGCAGAGTCTGAGAGAGACAGCATCTGTCCTTTATTTCCATCTTCACATCTCTACGTAAGCCACCATTGTCTCCTGCCAGGTGACTTCAGTGACCTAATGGGTCCCCCTGCTCCCTCTTTTATAATCTAGTCTCAAAAATGCAGCCAAAGAAAACTTCTGAAAATTTATCCGCGTAAAACTCTCCAGGTGCTTCCCATTGCATTTAGAACAGACTTCTCTGACTCATTCATGTAACATTGTTTCATTATTTGCTACTTTCTAGTCACATTGGTCTCTTGACTACATCGGACACATCGTGGTCTCAGGGCCTTTGCACTTGCTCTTTGCTCTTTCTTCCCCCACACCTTCACTTGGCCAGTTCCTCCAGGTCTAGTCTGAATTGTCACCTCCTCAGAGAGGCCTTCCCTGGTCACCCTATGAAATGCTGTTCTCCCCAACCTCATTCACTATCATATCATCCTATTTTACTTCTTTTGTGGCAGTCATCATTACTATCTAAGATTATCCACGTTGTATATTTGTTTCTGTGTTTAATGACTGGCTCCACTGCTAGGATACAAATTCCTTGATGGAAGAAAGCTCACCTGTCATGTTCACTGTGGCATTTCCAGTAGTGAGGATAGTGCATTTGATAAATATTTGTTGGATTTGTTTTACAATTTCAGTTTCGACTCCATTTCCAGTACATATATGACCCCCTTCTTTTTTTAAGATACCTTGAAAACCAAAACAGCCTACTGAAATAAACGTAGAGCTTGAATCTTGTTACCCATTCCAACCTCCCTGGGAAGTTCCGTTCTGAGGCTCTTCCTCCACATGTGACTCCTCCAGCCTAACTGACATGCTCATGCCACCCGTGGGTGTTTCACTGCAGGCCTGTTTTTATAGCATCCTCCCATGCTCACAGAGGTGCCAGCCCCTAATGGCAAGAAAAACAGAGCCAGCCCACCCTCTGCCTCCACCCCTTGCCAGCTGACAATAAGCTCCCTCCCAGCCACTGTCTATTTCAGATAATGCTACATTGTCTCAACCCATCATCACTTGGGTAATCGGGCTCCTTCCTTCTATTCTAGCTACTCAACCATGGTGGTGCTGAGTAAAGGATGTTAACAGAAATGTTTGAGGAAAAAATGCCAGGAGTAGGAGGAAGAGAGAACCAGAATGTCCCAGCCAGTCCATTTCTGCCCTTCCTCCTCCCCACCACAGCCATTCTGCAGATGAGGATACCAAAGTCCAGACAGGAACTGGAAGTGACTTTCACTAAGCCACCCTTCAGTGAAGTTGTAGAAGGGTGGCAATATAAAATAAGGACTTCAGGCTGCCTGAGAAACAGGTACAAGATAGGTGCGGTGATGACTTTTCTTCAAATACAAATGTCTAACTTTGCTGTTATTGGCATTTATTATTTTCAAGAGTGAAACTTCAGCTGATTCCCAAAGATCCAGAGTAAGAGTCATATTTAGTAGGACAACAACAAATTGGTTTTGTGAAAGACTATGGAATAGGTCCATCCATTCCTCATGCTGTAGCACCCTGAGGACAAGTTATGCCTGGCTTACTCTCCAATGTATATCTAGTGCCAAAACAGTTCCTGGGACAAATTTGTTGGATGAATGAGCCCTGAGTCCCTACTTTGAAAACTTACTATCTGTCCAGATCTATGCTAAGCATTAAGAGGAAGAAAAAAGGAGAAATAGATACAGTCTATTCTTTCCTTCAGCTTTTGATCTGGTTGTAAAAGAACTGCTGCAAACTGGCTTTGTGACCAAACACAAGTTACTCAACCTCTCTGATGCTGTTTCTTCCTCTTATCTCCCTGATAAAATAAAGATAACAGTACCTACCCCATAGAGTTATTGTGAAGCTTAAATGAAGTCAAGCATTTAAAGCTACTGGCATTTAGAGTTGTTCAATAAATTGAAGTTTACAGTTCTATCAGTGTAAAATATTAGCTATATATAATTCCAGTTATTTTTGACAATTGAACTTTTTGGTAGCTCTGGGCTTGTCCCTTAAATTCCAGTCAATTTATTTGAAAAGCTTTCTAGCATACTGAATTTTTTCCTGCTGTATAAAACTTGGCTGAATTCAGAGTCAGCATTATGATGGATTCATGTAATTTAATGAATGGATGAGATGTGTAAGATTGATTGTCCATTCACTAAATGGTCCCAGATCGCCCAGACCTTTTGTTTTGTTTTTCGTAGGTCTATTGGTCTCCTCTCTTGCTGTCATATTGTTGTCCCTTAATTCTTACAGTTGTCAGTTTTCCCAGTTAGGTAGGGACCTAATTTGTTGTGGGCTTGAAAATGAATTAACTGAACCCATTTAAAGTGTGAGTAAACCAAGAGCATCAGACCCTGAATGAGGACCTGGGAAGGCTATGGTCTTTCCTACAAACCTTGGCATCATCTGTTTTGACTTCTCAGAGATTTCCTGATTCTTTGTGTGTTCTCATCAATGATATGTTAGACAGACATGAAAGTTCTTGGCATATGTAGGCACTCAATAAAATTTATTAAATACATGAATGAAGAAGCAAGAAAGCATAATCATATGTATTTAATATACCATAAACTCAAGTGGTATGTATGAGGGTAAGGGTGAGGTGAGGGAATATAGAGTGAGGTTAGTTTGGCATGTTGGAAGAGACTAATTGAGCTAAGTCTTAAAGGAAGAGAAAGATGTTGGGTGAGGATAAAGATGACATCATGAAGGGGTATAGGATAGAGAAAGAGTGGATGTTCCCCTGTGCTTGCTATTCTGATGGGCTTGTTTCTTCCCAGGATGACATGAACAAGATATTTCTAAAGGATTCACTAATCCATCCATCCAAACATTTAATAGGCATCTCATGTGCTTGGTTCATTTCCAGTAGTGGGGCGTAGGAAAAGAAACAAGAAATAACTTCTGCATTGAGGGAGCTCTCTTTGTGACTCAAGTAAAAAAAATCTAGATATACATGATTTGTTTCCCTCAACCTCCAATCCATTAGAAAGTCTTATTGATTCTGACTCCAAAGTATTCCTCAACTTCATCCATTTGCTACCATCCTGGTCCAGTGGACTTCTTGTCTGAACTATGTAATCACATCCTAAGTGAACCCCCTGCTTCCATCCTTGTCAATTCTCCATGAAGCAGCCAGAGTGATCTATTTAATCATATCAGGTCACTTCCAAACGCAGAAAACTCCCATGCTTCTAGCAGCACTTGGAATAAAATCTAGTTGCCTTTCAGTGGGCTCAGGCTCTATATGATCTGGCTCTGCCTACTGTCCAAATCCATCCTGCACTGCTCTTCCCTTCAGTCACTATGCTTCAATTTCATTGACCATCTTTTTGCTCCATGAGCACAGCAAGTTTGTAGTTCTGCCATCTGCCTCATGGCCTTTGCACTAGCAGCTGCCTCTTCTGGAATGTTCTTTTCCTTGATCCTGCATGGCTGTATCCTTCTCACCAATCACAGTTTAAATTTCTTCTTCTCAAAGAAGTCACCTGCAACTACCCAAATGAAGGTAGCACCTTGTCATTCTCATATCATCTTATTTTTATTCTCTGCCTAGCTCTAATTATTCTCTCAAATTATCTGGGTTAAATATTTATTTATTTCCCATCTTTTCCCACTGTCACCATGAGAGGCGGGACCTTCCCTACCTGGTTCATTACTTTATCTCAGAATGTCTATTAAGTAATACAATTTATTGCAGGAGTGAGTGAATGATGATTGAATGAATGAGTAGTAAGGGAGATAAATATGAAAAGAGATGATTACAGTATGACATGACAAATGCCATAAAAGAGATGGGAACAAAGAACTATGGGATTCCAGAGCAGAAGACAACCAATTCTGACAAGTATTTGGGGGAAAAATTCTTAGATTTGGATCCCCAAAGGTAATGAAAGTTCACCAGTCCAAAAAGAAAAAAAAAAAGGTTGAAAATGCATTTTTCATCTCCTTTCTTGGTCTGCTGGTCAGCTGACTCTGTGTCCAATTCAGAGAGAGCTAAAGACATGAGAGAACATTTTTGTACTTAAGATTTCACCTCTGTGATGCCCAGCTCATGTAAGACAGTGTCTAAGCTGAATCTAGTACTGTGTCTGCTTACCAGAATTCTAAGATTGGTTACTTCTTCCTCAAGTCTTCTCAAGATTGGATGGAAGATTTTCCTTAAATTAGGGAAAGAAAGGACATGCTTTAATTTCCTAAAGTGTTTCACATACACTTGCTTCAGATATTCCCTAGCTCTGAAGGAGGGCAACACGGATATTCTTGTTTTGAAGACAAGAAAACTGAGGAGCAGCAGGGGCTCAGTTTTAGGAGTCAGAAGCTACACTGAGTAAGTACTTTTGCCTGTCCTCTTTTTATTGTGTGCTACAAATGTCTGACATTGCTTAACCATTCTAAAGTCCCTTTCTTGTTTGCCACCATTGATTGACCCCCTGACTTGTCCCAAAGGTCAACAACCAATCAGATTCTCTCATGAAAATCTGAACTAAGTTCCAGAGGTTGTGAGCAAATTCTATTGGGTGTTTGCACTGAGAGATCCTGATGTAGACACTTAGACTGGCAGTCATATTAGGCCATGAGGAAGGTGAGTAAACAGAAAAGGAGATAAGGTGCATTCCCCCAGAAGCCATAGAGGGAGTTTCTACAGTCCCTAGGCTTGTGGTTCCATTCCCTGGGAGACCTGGTTATACTCTGATTCCTGTTTTTCAATATCTGAAATTGAAGTAACCCTATCTTTAGGTGATACTGTCAGGTTTGGGGTTAGGATCCTACATGGGTAATTGGCTATAATTTTAAAAAATAGGTCATCCTTTATTGAGGCAAAAACTGTCTTGCTGTTGGCAGTAGGTGTTAAGGTCTTTGCCACTGCAACTCTCACTTGGGATCACAATATGTGTGTGTGTGTGTGTGAGAGAGAGAGAGAGAGGTGGGGGAGGGAGGGAAGGAGGGAGAGAGAGAGAGAGAGAGAGAGAAAATTAGAGAGAGAGAAACAGAGATCAGAATCTCCATGGACAAGACTCTGCTCTCCTGGCTCCTAGCATGCAGGTGGGGACTAAGGCACGTGGCATAATGGCAGGAGAGAAAGGTAGCTGTTTTAGAAAAATATTCTCCAGATTGCCCACCCCTAGTAGGTGAAAGATTGTTGCACAGAGTGTTGGGTTGAAAACATCTATAAAAATAAGACAACACCTACCAGTACTGGGCTTGGGGAAACATATGCATGTGTACCAATGACTTCCAGGCTCATGATCAGGCTACAGATTTGACCACCTGGTTGTGTCTGCTCCTTGGATTTGCCTGGCAAATCATCATCATTCCAGGAAGGGGGTGTATTATTCAGGGCTCTCCAGAGAAATAGAACCAATGGAATATACACATATATAGAACTCCTTCTTCCTCGGGACATCCATCTTTTTCTTAAGGCTTTCAATGGATTGGATGAGGCCCACCCATGTTAGGAAGGATAATCTGCTTTACTCAAAGTCTACTGATTGAAATGTTAATTATATCTAACGGAATACTTTCCCCAAAACATCTAGAATGATGTCTGACAAAAAAACAAAAACAAAAAAAACCACTGGATACTATAGCCTAGACAAGCTGACACATAAAATTAACCATCACAGGGGCAAAGTGGGCATATTGATAAAAGTCTGTCTCTGTAAGATATATTATTATTTACAAAGTTTGTGCTCATCCATGATCACATCAAATCCTTATAACGTCTATATGAAGAGGAATATTAACTTCTCTATTTTATAGATGAGCAAATCTAGGTTCAGAGACAAGATTACATTGCTGATGATGGTGGAGAGGGGATTTCAGCCCAAGTTGTCTAACTCAGGTCTGTGTTCTTCTAACTATATCACACTCCTTATGACTGGGTTCATAATGTCACTTCCCTACCATGACCCTACTGATTTTCTTCCTTGCATGAGCTCAGAGAGACTTTCTTGCAAGCCTCTCTGAGCTGACTGGCTCAGAAAGAGCATGGGTTTTATTTTGTAGCTCTGTCTTGTGAGCAGTCTCAATGGGCCCCTCTGGGACAGGGCCCAGGAGTGTAATATATGTGAATGTTTCTGAGTGAGCATGAGCTTCCACCCCAGCTGCAATTCCCTCACCTCTGCCATCCCCTCATCCTACAGCTGGGTCCCCTTCCTACAACCAGACCTGGAGAGTGATGGTTGGAGCTGGCAGAGATCCAGCTGGGTACTGTCTGGTCCTCATCAATCCCTCCTGCTCTGACGCCAGACAAGTGTAGCTCCCTTCCTGAGCCCCAATCTCTTCCTGCCTCCCAAACAGGGGCCTGGCAGCAGGATTGGCCTTCTGCTTTGGTGTGTGTCTTGACCTCCTGTTCTAATGGGATGTCTGTGTACATAACACCCTGAGAATGCTGGACCCACCTGGTCTTCACCAGACGGTGGTATAGGAAGATCTGCCTGTGGCTATGGACAGGCCCTGCAGGCTGGTGGCCCCTGGAGACTTTGGAAAGGCCAGGACTCTCTCCTGCCAAGACCAATAGGACTCCTTGCTTTCTCACCTTGGGCACCCTGTGTGGTGGGGCAAGTTTTGATCGGATGATAGGATTGGAGGCGGAGTGGAAAGAGAGAAATGTCCACGGTAGTGCCTCTCCAGACATGTCTGGCCTCCCCTTTTACTCTTTGGACCTGACCTCAACTTAGGAGAGGAGAGAACATTTTTTCAGAAGTTCAAGTCTTATTTGCAGTACTGGGTTCCTGATATCCTCTAATGTGGGCACTTATGTACTAGGCCACTCCATGAAAGAGAGATAAGGGACATGGGGAGCACAAGCCTCCCAGATTCCAAAATGGCCCTGGGTAAGGTAAGAAGAATGAATAACTGTCCGGAGATGGGTAATCTTGGGGACGGGATGTGTTGCCCTCTAGGTTACAGAAGGTCTGGCTGTTAGGTGGCCCAGGGATCCTTGTTCTGCGTGTCCAAGAAGCAGAAACGGGTCTTGACATGAGATTTCAGCTCGGTGTTGGAAAGAGCTTGCTGTCAACCAGAGCTCTACAATCCGGAAGGCAATAAGCACTGTCTTGGGAGCTTCAGAGAGCTCCATCCAGAGAGGTGTTTGGACACAGGCTGGACAGCTCCCTGATGGGCTCCTGTCCAGGGGATTCCTGGATTTAGTGGGAGGTTGAACCAGGTGCCCGGAGGCATCTTCTGACTCAGGTTGTCCAACGATGCAGGTCTTCCTTGAAGTGTCAGGTGCGTCTGTCCCACAGAAGAAGGGCGTTAGCAGGCATGATTGGCATGTCTCTGCCTGGCAGGTCTGCCATTGAATAGCAGCAGCTCCGGAGAGACCCTCTCTCTTTCTCTGGTCCCCTAGCCTGGGAAAGGGCTCGGGACCCTGGAAGGGGACCGGGGTGGCGAGGCCGCCGATTGGCAGCGAGGCGCCATGTGAACTGCACTGGTTGGCTGGCGGGAGGGAGGAGGAGGCGGTTTCCCGGGTAACGGGAGGGCAAGGAGCGGCTGCAGCGGCAGCGGCCGCGGCTGAGAAGCGCGGGCCGGAGTGCAGTGCGAGACCGGCTGGAGGAGGCGGCTCCGCGAAGCCGGTGTGGGCGCAGGTAGGAACTCCCTATGCTGCCTCCCCCAGGTCGGGTCTGGCTGGACTGCCCGGAGGCGGGACCGGCCTGGGAAAGTTTGCGGTGCAACTGGGTGGGCAAGGAGGAGAGGACTTGGGGATGCTCTGTGCTGAGCTCCGGGGTCCAGAGCAGGGTGGGGACTGCCGTTGGGGAGAGGGCCGGCCCCTCATTGAGAGGCTCGGGGGCCACACCTCTGCTGCGGGACTCTGACCGAGGGCCAAGGCCTCTCAAGCCACCCGACCGCAGCATAGATACCGGGCCAGCGGACGCATAGCCACCCGTGCGCGATGACGGCCGGCGGGCCCTTGTTCACAGATGCGCTGGGAAACTCTTCCCCAGCAGATGCGGGGCTGGGCGCCCGGCGCAGTGCTCCGAGGCTGCTCTGCGAGCTCGGGGGCGCACTTTCCCGGCCTCCAGCGACACTGCGCACGCCCCCATCCGGAGTGGGTGTGTGTCCCTCTGGGCGTACGTGCCTGAGGCTGTGCCACCTCCTGTGCGTGTTCTTGTGTTTCTGACTGTCTTGTTTGCGTGTCTCTGTGGGTTCCCCTCTGCGTGATTGTGTCTCTGGGTGTATCCCCGCATCTGGGTCCCTCTGTGTTTGCTGTTGGCATGGGTGTCTGTGAACGCCCTCTCCAGGTGCTTGTGTCTGAATACCGCTATTTGTGGATCCTTCTGTCGGCGTCTCTGTGTTTTCGGTCTGTGTGTCCTCCTCTCTGTGTGCTAGTCTTTAGGTGTATCTATGAGCGCGTGTGTTTTCTGTCTGCGCCTCTGTTTTCTAGCTACGTCTGTCTCCGAATGTAGGTCCAGTACCTGTCTGCGCGGGTCCCTCTGTGGAGGCGTGCTTCCTCGTTTGTGATCTGAGCTTCTGTGATCTGTGTATATGGATGTACGTCTGTAAGTCTGTATGTGTGTCTGTCTGCATGTCTGCGAGTATCTGCTGTGCTTGTGTCGGTCTGTGTCTCTTTGCTGTGCCTGTCTGTCCATACGTGTGTATGTGCTGGTGGGGGTGGTGTAGGTGGATCGGATCCGAGCCAAGCCGGGGGCAACTAGGCCAGGCCTGCGGTTCCCCTGGCTCTCGCTCTCCCACGCTCCGGTTAGCTGCGGGCGGCGGGCTAGGGCGCGGGCGGGGAGGGGGCGCCCGAGCACTGGGAGCCGCGGTGCCTCCCGGGTGTGCGCTCCGCTGAGCCGGCTCCTTTCTTGCCTGCAAAGGGACTCAGGCGGCGGCGGTGGCAGCCCGCGTCGCCCAGCTGGGGCCCTAGTGACTTATTTTTGTGTGTGATCCTTTCTTTTCTTCAGGGAAGAGGCGGGAGCACGCTCCGCTCGCTCGCAGTGCACAGATAAAGGCGCCAGGGTTGGCGGCTGGGTCTGCCCTCCCTCCCCTGTGGCTTAGCAGAAGTGGCCGGCTCACGGGCTCCCTTTGGGAGCAAAAAAGCCCCTAGATTAGAAACTCAGCCCAGAAACCACCATGCCTCCTTGGTTCTCTTTCATACCTCTTATGTAACTTATTTATTGATTGATTAATGAAAAGCTAGATTTCCAAGAAGCTCTTCTGTTTCCCCTATTGACACCAAGGGCGAATTAAAAATGCGATTTTGGTGATAAGTGTTCATTAGGCCATTGGAAAGACCCTTCTTTTAGATGCACCCTTCTTTTAGAAGCTTAATTCCAGGTATAAGATGAAACAGGTGAGGCCCCCCAACCCTCCAACCTTTAATCCAGATTTAAAAACCAGTTTCCCCAGTCCCGGCAGCCACTGGAGAGAGGGACAGGAGTGAGGAAAAGGCCAAAAGGGCATTGCCTGATTTTGCAAACTTTGGGAAAATCTAAGGATATTTTGCCAAAGCTGGGCTCACAATTCCAACACCCACGGCAGAAGGAGTAAGTTATACCTAAGAAGGCCTGGCCTGTGACTTGTCTGGCACCTGGAATCCTAAATTGGCATTTAACAGGGAATGAAGTTTTACTGCAGGAAGGGACTTCAGCGGGTCCCTCTGAAGGATGCCTCTACCTCTAAGACTAGGAAGCTTTTTCCTGTACCATCTATGTACTGGGCTATATCTCCAAACCTGTCTTTAACCTCCGTCCCACCCAACCTCCCACCCCGGGGTGGTTGCCCAGAGGAAGAAGGATTTGGGCAGATGTGGAATGGGAGTTTGAAGCCTTTTGGAGGCTGTTTGTACCAGGCAGGAAAAGGTCTTGGCAGTGTGTTCAGAAGATCTTCAGTAAGAGTGGGCTTGTCTTCTGAACTTTGAGGAGAAGCCAGGGCTTGCCCTCAATGCTCCCCACTCATCTTATGGTGCAGTTTGGCCAGGCCTTCTTGTTTTTCTCCTTTCCCTTGCAGCTGCTCCTAACTGACTTATGACACAGAGAGGAGAAGCTGCTGATCCATTGCTGCATTTAGGGATCAATCCAGCAAGCATGTTCATTTCTCAACAATTCAGTTAAATGTTCCCTGAATCCTTTCTTTCAGTTCATTTTCATTCAAGTGTATTTAAACATCCTGAGATTTCTCTGGCAGTAGGAAACCAGAGCTTTTACATCAGGGCATACTCTCCTGAAGTCCCCTCTGCCCAGTCAGGAAATAGACTGGATGTGGCAGCTAGCTAGCTGACAACAGCATCCTTGCTTCTCCTCTTTCTCCTGTGACTCTCTCCCCTCTGGCTCCAGCACAAGGACAGCAACAGCCCCAGAACTGGTGGAGACTGACTCCTAGAAAAAAACAAAAGGCTCACAGGAGGTGTTGAACATCCTCCCACTTCCTGCTGGTTGGGAGGTATTTCTGTGGCGAGAGCGTCTGTCCCCATGTGCACTTGGGGCGTGTGCGCCGGCTGGTGTGATGGGATGTGACAGGGTCTCACCCAGGAGGGAGCTCCAGCACAGGGGCCTGGCACAGAGTGCCGAGCTGTTCTCAGATACAGAGAAAGCCCAGAGCTGTCAATGAGGCAGCCCCGATGGAGAAGGCCTTCCAAGCAGGAGACCGTTTTTGGCACCGGACTTTTTTTTCTTTTATTATTATTCACGAGGAGGGCCAGTAGCTATGAAAAGTGTAGATTCTGAACTCAGCCTGCTTGTGAAAAGTCAGACAACAGTACTCCTTCCAGAGCAGCATGGATATGAGCAGGAACTTTGAAGTCAGATCTGGGTTCAAATTTTAGACCCACACTTCCTCGCTGTGTAACTCTAGGCAAGTTACTTGACCTCTCTTGTCTTCAGTTGTCTCATCTCGAATACAAAGCTAAACATCTCTATTTGAAGCAGAAGAAGTGACACACAGCATGCCCTTAACAGAGATGTGCTGAATAAATGAATATGTGAAGCAGTAGCTAGCACTAAGCATATAGCAAACATTCAGTACATGTTAGCAATTATCATTTGATCACCTATTCTGTGTTAATAGGTGATCTTGATCTTTCCAATTTTGTGTGGTATCATTCTCCTCACTTTATAGATGAGAAAACTGAGATTCGGATTAAGTTACTGGCTCAGGGTCACCCAAGAAGCTGCAGTGTTGAGATTTGAACCTAGGTCTGCCTGAGTCTTTTAGTTTGAGGTTTCAATTGGATTCAGAAAAGGGTAATACGTATAGCCAGTTTGTCAGAGTTCACTTGCATTGTGGTCGGGAGCTAAAAAGAATGATTCTGAGGTTTCACCTTTGCAAAGGATCCCTTGAAGGGGCTGTGGAGATAGTGGTGGTGAGCAGAAAGAGAGTATCTACTTTTTTCTAAAAGCTCAGCTACTTCCTGGGTCAGCAGAGGGCTTCAGTCATTCTGTCTATAATGTCACCCACTCTTGGGTACACAAGATAACCTTCTGAACATTCTGCTCCTCACTGATTCTTACCAAATTCAGAACATCTGTGACTTGGGAATTCACTTGCAGAAATCTGTTCTGGCCGAGTGTTTCACGTGTGTGGGACAAGCCTTCAATTAAGAGGGATGTACCTGTGAAGTCACATCCCCTCTGCTGCTTCTCTCCCAAGCATCTGCTAGTCCTTCTCCTCCTCCTCCTCCTCCCCCCTCACAAGCCCTCTGTGGCCGAGTCTCATGTCCGCCTCTTAACCTGCTTTGGCACTGAGCTGTGCGGAAGCCTTTTGTGACAGGGGATGGCTTCGGCCTTATTCCAAAGTAGCCACCAGTCAGGACAGCTGCAAGGGAGGGTCTGTGGGTTTCTGTCTAGTACCCGCTGCGGCCGGATCTGGCCACAGCTCTCCCGGAGGCTGGCATGGCCTGAATTGTAGAATGGCTAGTGCGTTCATTACAAATGCTGGCAAGACTAGTGCCTTTTAGTAAAGAGCTCCCCACCCCCGATTCCTTTCCTTCCTGATGGTGCTGGTGTTGTGGGGGGAGGCATTCATAATTACTTGTTGGTGCATGATCTTCCTAGGATCCTCAGATATGTCCCCACCTCTTGGACTATTTATGGGAGGGTGTACCAAGTGTGAATATTTTTCTTGGTGCAGAGGTCCCTTCCTCTCTCCTCCCTCCCTGTCCCTCCGAGCTTCTGTGACGTCAGCCAGGAGGTGACTGAGTGTCTGCTCTATCTGCAGATTCCCAGGCAGGGAATGCGGCTCCATAGGCAGTTGCTTTCCGGCCCTGAGACAATCTCGGCTGCTCTTTCTCACCCTCCCTGAGGACCCTGGTGTCTCGCCTGCCATACACTGCCTCCTGCAGCTGTAGTTGGGGGGAAAATATTGATGCTTTGTGCTTCACAGACCATTGCTTCCCTGTCTCTTCATACTTTCGTGCCTTATTCCTCTGATGATGATGATGATGATGATGATGATGATCATCCACCCCATGGAAGTTTGAAAGATAACTCATTTCCAGCTCCGGTGTGCTTATTTCCAGAACGTGAGAAGTGGGGAGCCCGTGAGGCCCCTGGAGTTTGCTTGTCCGTGGATGTGCTCAGAGGAGCTTGGAAAACGATCATCGGCTGCTGCTTGGTTCAGGCCTCACTATGTGGCTCCAGATGGTGGGAAAGACAGCTCAAATCTGTACTTTTCTACAAAAGACAAATCTGACTGTTGAACATTTTCTCCTCAGGTATGGGTCTTACACCATGAAGGAAGATGACAGCCCAGGAGGGGAGCCACCGCTGTGATGAACGCTTGCAGGAGCCATGAGGGGCGGCTTTCCGCGCAGTGTTTGCAGTGATTTATGGGAGTCAGGGGCTGCCAGAGAGGGATGTGGATGTTATCAGCTTGGTGGATTAAATGCCCATTTACATTGTTATTGACATATAAATTATCTGTGCCAAGAAGACAGTGAAGGAAAGGGTTTCTGGGGCAGTAATGTGGTATGTGCCTTAGGATATGGACTCGTCTTTGCCCAGATTTGTCCTCTGGGCTCTCATGAAGCGAGTCTCAGACCTAAAGTAAAACCCCAAGACTTAGCTCTCATGATGCCGGCAGCAGTCACCCTCATTGCAAAGGCAGCGGTGCCGAGTGAGGTTCCCGAGTGGATTTTAAGAAGACAGGAAGACCTTTGAAGAGGTGGTGCTTATTTCCTTGGCTGGCGGGAACTCTGTCTGGCTGTTGCATGCATCACTTTTGTGTGGGTTATTTTGTTCCCCTGTGGATTTGGAAGCATCGCTGAAGGAGAGAGAGGATTTTATTTCTGGGAAATGGAATCGGTTTCTGAGTCCAGCCAGCAGCAGAAGAGAAAGCCAGTTATCCACGGACTGGAAGATCAAAAGAGGGTAAGTGGCAGAACTTTGTTGGTTGATTGGATTATGGTGCTGGAATTGCTAAGTGTGATTCAGAGAGCATAGGTGGTTATCATTGAGCATGCTTGTCTGTCTTTCTCTCCGGAAGGAGGTAGCATGGTGGCTTGAGATTTGCTATGTCTTGATGCTGGGTGTCTTGACTTACTGGTAGGCAAGAAGAAAGATAAAGAAAAGGGAAAAAAAATTCAGTCCTGGCAGCCAAAAAGGCAAAGATTTATAAGCGTTAACTGAGGGAGTTAACAAAAAATGTTGGTGTTCTCAAAGTCCAATATGAGTTTCTTTGTACTGAAGCCCCCTTCGGGATTCACACACTCTTAGCACCTTTTGGAAATGTTGCTCCTGACAGCGGAGGTTTTGTTTGAATTATTCTCTGTGTGGTTGTCTGGCTCTTGTGTTTATGGATCAAAAACATATTCTACTGCACTCTTTGGCCCTATCCGTGAGAATGTCACAGCCATTTAAAATGGCCTGTTGAGTGTAGGTCATTTGCTGTCATTGGTCTGAAAGCTGCAGTCACCCAGGACCTGTGTCTACCAGTTAAAGTTCAACTTGTCTTTAAAAGGCAGACGCGTTGTGGAGTAGCATAGGGTGGTTGGTTGTCTAGGAAGAAAGTTGAAGCTACATCTTCTCACTCTTGGGGCATAGCTAAGACTGGGGCGTGGCAAGGGTTAAATACTGCTCTAGCGGAGTCCAAATTTTTGTTGAACTGAAAATAATTTCTGACATTTCCTTTGAAATGTTGTGGATGGTAAAAAAAAAAAAAAAAAAAAAGAGACTTCTGATGTTCTTTCAGAGTGGTGTGGGTATCCCTCTCCTCCTGAGTCTCAAAGATTGACTCTTCCCAGTGTGAAATACACATGGAGATGAAAACTGTCCTTCTGACTCTTCCTTATGATTTTATGTGGCTCTCTGTGTGTGTGTGTGTGTGTGTGTGTGTGTGTATGAAAAAGGATTTTGTATTGCATTTTCTCTGACTTTCCAAGGATAAAAATAATCAAAAACATTTTATAAATATTGACTCCATTCTTAACAAAAAATTCAATTTCCGAAACTGCTGTCGCTATAATTTGGGAAGAATGCCCACTATCTTGGCAACCTAGATAAGTGGGATTTGTTTTGTGGTGTTTGATTTATTAAGTGTATAACCTACTAGACCTGTCTACTCCTATTTCTACGGAAGCTTTCAGAGAGATAGGAGAAAAATCAATAATAGTTGTGAACAGAACCCAGGATTGATTGCATTTGACTAAGTATTAGCCAAGTTTGGTATCCAGACACTTAGTGGAGGAACATTTGGGACCTCTGACACTGTAGACAATTTTAATTGGGCTGGTACAGCAAGATAATATGCAATTATGATGGCTTCTTTTTGGCTAGGTGTAGATGTCTGCATTTCCCATCTGTTCTTGGCTCTGGCTGCGTTGGGTCCACATGTACTATGGAGCCTCTGGAAGTAGAATATAACCCCAAGTGAGGCTCTGCGGCAGCTGGGGTAACATCAATTGGTCATGCTCAGCTGACATTCATTTTAACTTGAACTCTAGCCGTCATGGCGATTATTAAATTTATAATGATATATGTAAGATCCATTTTAATGAATCTCCATGCTTGGGTGAGCTCTCACTTGCGCTGGCAAAATAAGGCTTAACAGAGTATTACATTTCATCTTCTGCTGAATTTTCTGGGCTGTGGTTGAAACTTTGTGTAGAAAGAATTAGATTGTTTTTCCTGATAGGCATTGTGATCGAGTTCCACATTGCCCAGAGTACAGTTTCTGGGCTTCTAGAAATACCGCCACTGCAGTAGCTTCTGTTGGCGGCAGCAGCTTCTGTTGGTGTGTGCATGTGTGTGTTTGTGGGTAAACATACACCCCATTTGCATCAAGTGTGAAGCTAAACAAGCCTCTCAGCGTGCAGCCTGGAATGTCTTGTCCACGAAGCTGAAAGGCGACTCTACAGTGTTTGGCTCATATACCTCGGGTGAGCTGAAAACTCCTCTTCAGGGGGGATTGGCTGAAAATCCAACAAAGGCACAATCGAGGCATCTGCTGGAGAGCTGGGAAGTCTCCACCAGCATGCTTAAGTTACCAAGCATTCATTGGCACCAGATCCTCCTGGCATTTCTGTCTGTGTGTAAGAGATGTTTAGCGAAAGACAATTGTGAGATAAGTCAAGAGACAAGGCAGAGGGCTAGCTAGATCCAATTTTGCTGTATTTCCCAATGTCCCAAGAAGGAAAAGCCACTTCTCATGCACCTGGTTGTAGCTTGGTGATTGCTCGGGGTTTCATATGGATGAAATGGCTAGTTTAGGGCCAAATAGGATCTGGCTGTTTGTGGGTACGTGCATATACCTTCTGCAGTGAAAAGCGTCATGGACTATAGAACTAGAGACCTGGGTTCAAATGCCAATGGTGCTGTGTGCTAGCTGTGCAACCCTGGGAAACCTACTTAACCTCTCTGATTTTTAGAGTCTACATTTTCAACATAGGACAATGGGGATTTTATTATAGGGATATTATTAAGATTAAATGGAATATAGCTGGGAACGACTTTGGCACTTGATAAATATTTAAGAAATGTTCCACATATCCTTGGGATAGATTGCAATGTGGGCTTTCTTTTTTTCCTTTTGTTCTTAGAGGGCTGCATGTGATTTTGTTTTAAATCCTTAAAAAAATACTCAAGTAATACATACACATCACAAATCTGAATGTTATAGAAGAATACAGAATATAAATTTCTCATTTCTCTAATTCTATCCAGCAGTGACTGCTATTAACAGTTTCGTACATATTATTCTCGACTTTTTTTGGTTTGTGTTTCTTAATAAAATGGATTCATGCCATACATATTTTTAGGAAGCTTGCTTTGTCATTTAAAATAATGTGGGTATCTGTCTGAGTCCTTACATACACACCCAAATCATGCCTTTTAGTCACTGGATAGAGTTACACTGTAGAAGTGCCACAATTTATATTACTAATCCCTTATAGATGTATATTTAGGATGTTTCCAGGTTTTTGGTTTGGGCTCTGTTTTTTGATATTACATAATTCCAGTATTCATCTATTCAAGAAGTATTTATGAATTGCCTCCTTGTGCCAGGCACCTTTCTAAGAGCTAAATATAAACCAGACATACAAAGCTACTTTTTTCTTGAAGCCTATGTTTTAGATCAGTGCTCTCCAACAGAACTTCCTGCAATGATGGAAATGTTCTATTCGTGCACTGTACAAATCAGTAGCCACTAGCCATATCTGGCTACGGAGCACTTGAAATGTTACTAGTGTGGCCAAATTTTAAATTTTATTGAGTTATAATTAGTTTAAACTTCAATAGCTGCATGTGGCTAGGGACCACTGTGGTAGACAGTACCTTTCTGAAGAGCCAACAACAGGCAAATAACTACACCATCTATTTCCAGACACTGGCCTATGCTCTAAAGAAAATTAATAGGGCAAAGTTGGTGTAGTGAGTGAGAGAGGTATACATTTCATATTTATGATTATTCTTGAATTTCCCTTTTAACTGATGCATAACTTAGATTCAGTAAAGTGTGTACTTTTAAAGCTTACAAATCAATGAAGATGAATTTTTCTACCTCATACACACCTATGCAGCCACAGATGCATAAGGTATTAAGATCTAGACCTCTTCTCTTGCCCCAAGAGGATGAGCTTTAGCTGGTATAAGGGGATGCCTCCCTGAGGAGGTGTCTTCTGAGCAGAGACCTTAGCGGCTGGCTGTGGGAAGATCAGGAGGCAGCTCTCAGATGTGAATGTGCCCACTTGTCCCCTGTGCCAGGACAGGTTATCATTCAGAGCTTTCAAAGCTCCTCCCTATTCCTTTGAAGACTTACCTGGGTGCCACATATAGATGGTAGCTCTCTATGCATCCCTAACTCTTGTCAGATTCAAATTCTGTGCTGAAGTGAGGAAAAAGCCGGGGAGACAGGGGGCTTCTGCATAGAGAAATTCAGTGAGGTAAGTATTGTTCAGTGCTCTAAGAACCTACTTAACTAGCATAGATGGGAGAAGTAAAATTTCCCTGACAGACACCTATTGATCAGTCAAGGGAATGACTTTTTGATTGATTTTTCTCTACTCTTCTTTAGAAGTTTGTCCTTCACAGACAGAGGTTTCCCACAGCGGATGAACACTGTAAAATAAGAATTGTTGGTTTTTTTTTTTTTTTAAGATGCTTGATGATTGAGTAGTGACAAAGATGGTTCAGTCTGAATATTCTCCTAGCTGTCAACTTCTCAGCATGAAAGCTTCCTGGAGCCAGTTTTTAAAAATGTCTTTGGAGAGTGTGAACTCGGGCTTAGTGTAATTAAAATTTCTAGGGTTGGCTGAACTGCTCTGGATCTGCCAAGCCCTGCCCTTCAAAGGGTAATATACTATCATATTTGCCCCATCAGCCTCTTGTCTTCATTTTTATTAATGGCATTCCCAATTTCCTCGTCACTTGGGTTTGCAACTCAGGATTGTTTGACCTTCTCCCACCTCACAGGCCCACCACCTTTTCATCCAGTCATCGGCCCTACTTGTTCCTGTGTCACGTGTATCTGGCGCCTGTCTGTGCTTTTTAGTTTCATTGCTACCACCATAGTTTCAGGTCCAGGAATTCTTGCCCAAGTAGTGGTACAGCCTTCTGGCTGGCTTTCTTGTTTCTGTTTCTTCTTCTTAAGTTTATTCTCCACTCCTGGCTAGATTACTTGTCCCAGAGTCCAGCTATTGTTATCCTACTCAGTGGTTTCCCACTATGTCTTCCTTCAGAAGAAGCCATCCTCTCTAGCCTTTGGCAATTTACATCATCACTGACTTCTAGGGTATAATGGATGAAAGTTAGAATCTCACTGGAGTCTCGTTGACCTCAGTGTTAAACCTGGAGGCATTCTGTATGCTCCTGGAGCTGTTTCCCCAGTGGTATTTACAGGTACGTAGGTTACAAGATGCTCAGCACTGTGCCTGGCACGTAAGTATTCAGTAAGTGGGATTACTGTGACTTCTATATTCTCCTATTCTCTTACCCAGATCTTCTCTTCTTGTTAAGCTCTGATTGCTCTTTCCTGAACAGACCTTACATTTCCCCCCATTTCTGAGTCTTTGTTTATGTATCATGCCCACCCATCCAGAAGGCCCTCACTCCCAGACTCCTCGTTTATCCTCCATGTAGAATGGATCCTCCTCCTGTTTCTATACCTTGCTTAAGTGCAGCCTGGGTAGGAGTTCACCACATTCCCCTTATGTCCCAGACATTTTCCCACATGTCACATCTCTGAACCAGATGGTTGGCTCCTTGAGGAGGTCTTGTCCATCTTTTCATCCCCAGCATGAAATAGGCTCCTAGTAAATATCGGTTGAATGAATGAATGTGACTTATAGGATTGAGATTCCTCTTTCCCTGTGGTCATGAGGTGAATCTGATCCTCTTAGGTTTAATATGTTGTCTACTCATAGAGAGAGGAGGGAGAAATAAGATTCAAGGGGACATTTAGGAGTTCTCTCCAGTCATCAAAACATTTGATGAAGGAAGTCTAGACTGGGTCTGGTGAGTAGAAAAAGGCATATTGAAGTCATGATTTGAAGGAAGAAGCAAGAGGATTTGCATTAGTGACTAGACCTACCAAATGGAGGCGGATGAATCTCAGATGTTGCCAATCTTCAATGCATCAGTGGCTGATGGGGACTGGCAGCCTTCTGGATGGAGTGACTTGAGGTAATGACACCTTCTAATGCTTCTCATGGTAGAAGTGCCTTTGCACTTCGTTTGTGCCAGTGGAAACAGGACAATTGTTATTCCTTTTAGATGTAGAAGGAAAACAAGTGCTTTAAATTAATTTTCCCAAGCACAAGTGGTTAGATTTAGTGAAGTTTTTGGAAAGGATTAAAAAAATTAGATCAATGGGGTAAAGACAGGGAAAGTAAATAACATGTATTGAGCAACCCGTTTGCAAGGGAGGAACTAGCACGCCTTTTACTTTATCTCATTTAGATATCCCAAACCCATGATGTAGGTATTATTAATCTGTTTTACAGATGTAAAATCTGTGATTAAGGGACTTCTCCAAGGTTCCACAACTGATGTTGTCTGCTAGACTCCAGGAACCCACTGAAATTTTACCTTGCCCATAATTAAAAATTATTTTCCCAACATCTTTGCATCCATGCATAAGTATGTACACACACACACACACACACACACACACACACACACACACACACACACACACACTCCCACTCTCAATGTGACTGTGATTAGGATTGCTTTCCAGGGAATCAAATGGCCTTCTTCAATCAATAGTGGAATTTCTAGTCTCACTGCTACCAGCCTAGTTTAAGGTCCAGGAATTCTTGCCTGGATGGTGGCATAGTTTCCTGGCTGGCTCCCTTGTTTCCATTTCTCTTTCTTCAGTCCTGCATGGTACCTGTATGACATCTTACAGATGTTTTGTTTACCCGGGAACAATGCCTATGTCATTCAGCAAGTCAGGGCTGTATGCCACCACCGTCCCCAAGGTCAATCCCAGGCCAGTAGTGAGGCTGGGCTACTTTAGAGGGATTTTCCTTGGCCATAGTGATATGAGCTCTGGGGCATTGAAGGTGTGGTTAGGGGTCTGGATTGATGGATACTGACATGTTAGGTGAGGATGAGGCTTCAGCCCCAGCTCCCCAGATGAGCTGAAATGCTTGTTTCCTGGCCTGGGCCAGTGTTTGCTGCTGCTCCTTTGGAGCTGGAGGTAGCAGCAGTTAGTTACAACTGATCTGCCTTCTGACAGGTTGCTGCCTGTAGGGCCCACCTGTCTTCCTTACATGAATGAAGGGAGTGTTAAGCAAGAGCTTAGGATGGACAGTGAGGACCTACCACAGCACATTTCAAATATCACTGAAGAAGAAAGGAGAGAGACTGTAGCCAGATGCAACTCCATTCAGTAAGCTTTGAGACCTGACTCAGGTATAGGGTCAGGGGGGAGGATGGCAAAGGGGTCAGACCAATTCCCAGCCTTCATCTCAATGAAGAGAATGTGAGATAGCACGATTAGTCTTCATTCATTCATTTATTCATTCATCCTACTTTGTTGAGTACCTACTGTGTGCCAGCCAGCCACAGCATGAGGCACTGGGATCATGATGATGAGCTTAGATATTGTCTCCTGTTTCTGGGCACTTCCAGTGTCTTGGGGGAGGCAATTCAACCAGCAGTGACTGTGTTATTAGGTAAGCATCCTTCTGGTTTGGAGAGGTCAGGGAGGACTTCTCTGGAGGAGGGGGAACGTGAGCTCTGCCTATAAGGGGCCAAGTGAAAGGCACACTGAAGAGAGGACTAAATAAGCAGCTCACAGGGGAACCATGTGGCCTTTTGGGGGGGCTGCAGCTGGCATGGATGCTGGCTGTTATGGACTGAATTGCGTTTCCCAAACATTCATGAAACCTTAACCCCCACAGTGGCTGTATTAGGGTTGTTTTCCAGGGAATAAAACGGCCTTCTTCAATCAGCAGAAATGAATGCTGATATTTTTTATTTTGGCTTAATTTTCAACAGTGAAGACAATTTGACATTTTTCTGGACCTGATTTTAATGATGCCGGAAAAGTTGGGTTATTTTTGGTCCTTAAAGCCGCTAGAAGTTGAACAATGATTCAGGCACCCTCATAGGTGGCCATTCTCCATTTCTTTGATAGACTCATGTAAATTGCACAAGGATAGCTCTGAACATAAGTAAACTGAATTTACTTTGGCTTTGCAGCTCTATCCCAACCTGGCTTCCAGAAACCAAATCATTGAGTCCTCAGCACAAAAGAAGGATGAAATTTAATGCTAAGTGGTATGCAGTGCCAGCCCTCCCACTGGCATCCTGTGTAGAGATCCAGGATTGGCACATTTGTTAAAGCCCTTTTATTTACCTGATCTCTTTAGACTTAATTTTATCCTATTGGTCTATACTGTGTCATTATTTATTCCTTTCTTAAACTCTCTGAAGTATGGTTTTAAACTAGAGGGAGAAAGAGCAGCAATGTCACCCAGGTTGTTTGGTATTTGTTAATCACATAACTTTGAGACTTTATTAAGGGGATAATTTATTTAACCTTTCTAGCCTCTCCATTTTCATTATGAAAATTAGGATGCTAATAATAAAACTTTTGGTGAGGATTATGAGATATAATGTACTTGAAGATTTAACACAGTACTTAGCACATAAGTATTAAATGATATCTATTATAATTCTTATCATATGTTTCCCTTGCATTATTTTGCAAAAATCCCTGTAAGAGGCCTATTGGAGGAGTAAAATGGGGATGGGGGTGGGTGGCTGCTGCTACTGCATTTGAATTTCCTTTTGGTTAACTGAAGGTCACATAAAATTCCTTCTGGTTTAAACTTGTGTTCTGCACATCTTTCTAGAAGAAAGTGTACTTTTCTGTTTCAGAAGTACAGTCAGTGGAAACAACAAAATCTCCCTTTATGTAGCAATCCTGTAATAACTACTTCAACTTCATCTTTCCACACATTAAATTACAATATGCAGGACCCTGTCATGTAGGGATTAGGTTAAACCTTTGTAAGTGTGTCTAAGACACCCCTTACAAGTTGCATTTTTACTTGAAATTTTTTTTGAATTTCATTTGATACACTCTGTGGCATCCCCTATAACCTCAGCACCAGGAAAAAATACCTGGTTACCTAGAGGTGGGTTACAATTAATCAAGGTTTTCCAAAACCCATCCTAGGCTACTTTGCTCCCAAAGCTTGGATCAGATTCTTCCATGCCTGGGGTTTGAATCACAATAATGATATCTCTGACTCCCATCCTCAGGGCATTAATTTTTAATCTTCTTTCTCGTTGGTATAATTAGAAAGAGAGGGATGTGGGGGCTGGGAAGAGAAATGAGAGGAGATGCGGATGGCAGAGCAGGAGTAGATGTTTTTTTACAACCCAGCTTCTTCCAAAGATGAGGAACAACATTGCAGCCTTGCATCTGCATTCTGAGTTCATTTGCGGGGAGGAAGCAGAGGCAAATATGGGACTGGGACAGGTGGCTGAAGAAGCCAAGTCAGGGTGATTCCTGACATGGGAATTGGAGGTCATTTGGGGAATGAGCCAGAGCCATGTAACTGCATATGTTAGAGAGGAAAGTTAAGAACTGGGCTTGGATGTACAGGGGATTTCTTCCTTAAGCTGAGTAAGTAAAGATAAAGTTACCCAAAGCTGTATCCATTTCCAGCATCTACACTCTCTTGAATCTCTGGGGTCACAGTGAGACTTGAGGGACAAGAATCGGGATCTTGGTTACAAACAGCAAGATCGTATGTCCTTCATCTCTTGTGAAGCCATCATAGAGGTACCAATCTGGATACCTGGGAACACTGTGCCTTTATGTTCAGAATCCAGGTTTTTGTCTGCTTCTTAGGTGAGTAAGGTTCCTTCAGACCCCCTCTTCCCACCTCTTACACAGAGGTGTGTGAGTCTAAATTTAAGTTAAAATATTTCTCCTTGTTTCCACTGTTATAATTTAAAAATGCAATAAGTAAAAATCCTTAATGATATGAGAAAATCATCATGAGAAGCTAAAAAGTAGGATAAATAATTGTTCTTAGATACACTTTGCACCTCACATGTGTAAATCTATATTTAATTGTTTGCTGAAAGTCTCTCTTTTTCACTAGCCATTCAGTTTCATGTTTGTTTCTGTATTCAGAACACATATTACAGTGTTCGGCATACAGTAGATGATCAGGAAATATTTGTTGAATGAATGAGTGACAGTTGACATTCCAAACGAGAGGGTAAACGGGAGAGTTAGGACTCTCCTTTGACTCTCTGAGTTAGATTCTTTGTGGCACAGAGCAGTAGTTTCTTAGAAAGGAGAAGGTTTTAATTGTCTTTGATTTGGGATGGGAGAAATAGTGTCTGGCAGCACTGCTTAGAGGTAAAAGTTCTGCATTTGTGAGTCTTTATGCGTGTGGGGATTCATAACTGTGAAGACCCAGTTTTATTATTGTGAATCTATTATCCCTGTCACCCCCACTGTAGAGACATGCCTTTTCCCTTTGAATTTCCATGGGTCCATGGTGACAGGTGACCTGGAAGGTCATTTCATTGATGTCTGTGTTGGCTGATCATTTAGAGGTAAGATAAGAGGCAAGAACTGTGGCTCAGATGTACCCAAAAGGGGATGTACTGAATAAATCAGTGCAAAATATGCCCTTACATGTTGCAGCACAATGGGGCAAATTGTGAGAGCAAGTAATGAGGAGTCTCAGTTTCTGAGGGCAGAGTCAGTGTCCTGTTGAAGCCCACGGAATGTTCTGAAATAGAAACAAATGACGTCACCAGTCATTTAGAAATGCTTACCCAGAAGAGAAGGTGGAATGCTGTTATTCTTTCCAAAAAATAGAATGCATTCAAGAGAAACAGCTTTGAGCAAGGAGACGCTAATTAAGGTTGTTCCTTTGAGTGTCAGCCAGGCTTCAGGAAATCAGGGGCTCAAGATGCTGCCATGCGTGCCTCCTTGGCTGTCGGGTCACTTCTCTGCCTGTCTTGGTTCAGCAGGTCCTTTCTCTCCTTCCTAATACTTTTCCTCCACTGCTTCTCATGGTTTCTTTCTCTTCCCTCTTCCCTTCAAGGCTGATCCTCATTGCCCCCACCCACCATCACTACTTGTCTCTTTTAATATCACTGTCTACTGAGAACTTCCCTCTGGGTTTCTTAGTTCAGAGTCACGAGTTGATCTAATTGGCTTATCCCATCTTGTTGTGCCTAGAAACTGACAAAGACTCTTTCCTTGACTAAACTTCATTTAGGCTCCTTTGAGCTGTCTCTTCAGCCAAATCTCAGCCTTGGCCCCCATCCTGTCTTTGGCCTGCCAGCCTGGTCTTAGCAAGAACTGTGCTAAGTCAATTATTAGCACAATCTTCTCACCCTTGAGACCTGATCAAATTCCTCATTCCCCACGTTTGATGTATGTGTCCTTGACCTGTCTGTAGCAAGCATCCTGTTAGGTCAGTTTAGCAAGAAGCCCCCTATCCTTGACATGTCCTCTTGGTAATTTTCCACCCACTGATCCCCTATCACTCTGCCCATAGGCTATAAATCCTCAGCTGTCTTTGGTATATTTGGAGTTGTGCCCAATCTCTCTCCCCTGTTGAAATTTTTGCTTTTATTGCAATAGTCTCACATAAAGTCTCTTCGACTGTTTTAACAAGTGTCAGAAATATATATTTATGTAAACAAAGCAAGTCCATAGAGATAGATCAGCCACCCAAGTTCTTTGTCTGTCCCTGGGCCAGTCAATTATCGCTAGGGTAGGGACAGCGTCACATGGTATAAAACCTAGCCTTTGAGGGTGGATCGCTCCAGAAGAAGGCATGAGTGGACAGGCAGTGATTGACATCTCTAAGCTATTGGGAAAAACCTGGTAGAAAGGGGAGGAAGAAGAAGGCTGGAGAGCAGGAGGCACTCTTTGTGGTAGATGGTCAGGGGAGTGATGGAATCATCTCTTGAATGTTTGTCTTTCCCACTGAACTGCCCCTGTCCTCGCAAAGCTCAGTCCAATGGAGCAAACAAGCATCAAGTGGATACTTAAATAAATGTCTACTTAGGTCCCACAAACTGGCAGATGGAATATACCAGAGAAGATGGAGTTCTTGACAATGGAAAACAGGAAGCATAATGATGAGGTGGAAAAAATTGTGACACCTGGAGTGATCTGAGTTTCAATCCTGGCCTCAGAAAGTCCTGGGAAAAAGTCCAGAAATCTTGGGAAAATTTTGTAACCTCGCTAAACTGGCTTAGATACTATAAAATGAGGATGGCAATAGTTTCTACCTTGTAGGGTTGTATTAGGTTAGATAAAATGAGTAAAGTACTTCGCACAACACCTGGTGTATTTTGTTGGTGCTGACTAAAAGTGAGCTCTTTTTTATGTCTCTCAGCCTCTGCTAAACATTTTGTTATTGAGGTTTTAGTGGGTCTACTTTGGGACTACCATTTCTTGTCCATAGAAATCTGAGAAAAAGTCACACTTTACAGTGGACTTGGGTTCCAATCCCAGCACGTCACCTCTCGAGTGACAGGCATGACTGGGTGTCACATCTTATCCTTGGGTATCAGTTTGCTCCTGGACTGGTGTGAGATTCATTGACTTCTTGGTCTATCTAGCCTTTTGTGGGCATTTGGTATCTAGGTTGCTTTTGGGGATGGGGGGATCCTTCTGCACGGAAGGTAGGCCAAAGTTCCGGGCTCTAAAGTGTCTTCCTCCCTGGATGCCATCCATAGTCCTGAGGTCACTACATGAAGCCCAGGGAGCCAGCTTCCTCTGCCATCTAAGATCAATGCAGCTTGAAAACATGAGTGTGGGATGTGTGAGCTCTCTTTTCTGGTGGCCGTCAATCACTGGCAGGGCCTGCCATAGGACAGCAAAGAGAGAAACGGCAAATAAGCATTTGCATTAGTAGAACATCACGAAGCCCTTTGCCTACGGTAATTGAAAAAAAATCTAATTTCTGCTTGTGTCCCTGGAGTATCTTCCCATTTGGATTCCTATAGAGTCTCCAAATCTTGTCAACACAAGTGAGGTGGTGGAAGGAATTCGCCTGCTGGAGCTGGGTTAAGAGGAGAATCCCTAGGCTCCCATAATGATGCCCAAATATCATGGATTTCAGCTAGATTAGGGGGATAAGGTAGAGGGGATGGAGAGGAGGTGAGTGAGGACAGTGGCTCTGGATGGGGAGGAGGATGAGCTGGAGAGGGAGATGGACTAGCAATTGATGAGGCCCTGTAATGCAGGTGCAGGTATGTACTGTCACTTTAACTTCACTTGAACAGCACACACAAGAGAGTACTATTGTTCCCACTTTACAGATGGGAAAGTAAAGACTCAGAGAAGTTAGGTAACTTTCTTATAAGTCCAACAGCTAGAAGTAGTAGACCAGGTCTCGAAGCCAGCTCTATGTGACTCCAAAGCCTGTGCCATTTTCCATCACATACCATTATTAGACATTAACATTCCACTGATCTAATTTCTACCATATTATTACCACCTTATGTGTCTTTAAATCGACTCATTTTTTTTAAATTGAGCTTTGTCACATGGATAATATCAATGAGATCTTGGGTTTTGATGAACTACTTATTTTTCTAATACCCATTGAAATAAAACCACGATCATTAACTTTTTTAAAAGTTCGTCAATGTACCACCTAAAATAATGTTGTATACCACCAGGAGTACACAGACCTGTTTGGAAAGCACTGCTCTGTAGCATAAATAATAATATAATAGCAATAGATAACATCTGTAATTATTGGACACTTGCCATCTGCCATCATCATAGTGAGAAGAACACAGGTTCTGTAGTTACCTGGGTTTGCAATTCAAATCTACCATTTCTTGGACATGTGACTCTGAGAAACTTAGTTGTCTTGTCTGTGCCTCAGTTTCTTCATCTATAACATAGGGTAATAATAGTATTATTATCATTTAGAGCCATTTTGAGAATTAAACATGTTAATAACATTTAGAAACATGCCTGACACCTACTAAGTACTGTGTCAGTATTAGTTGTTATTTGTTTATCAATTCATTCATTTGATCATCCAGTCATTCAACAATTAATGTTTGAACATGTTTTGTATATCAGACACTGTTCTATTATCTTTACAACAATCTGATGATGAAGGGTTTTTTAAAATTATACTTTAAATTCTGGGGTACACGGGCAGAAAGTGCAGTTTTGTTACATAGGTATACACGTGCCATGCTGGTTTGCTGGTCCCATCAACCCATCACTTACATTAGGCATTTCTCCTAATGTTATCCCTCCCCTAGCCCCCCACCCCCCGATAGGCCCTGGTGTGTGATGTTCCCCTCCCTGTGTCCATGTGTTCTTATTGTTCAACTCCCACTTGTGAGTGAGAACATGTGTTGTGTGGCTTTCTGTTCCTGTGTTAGGTTGCTGAGAATGATGGTTTCCAGCTTCATCCATGTCCCTGCAAAGGAGATGAACTCATCCTTTTTAATGGCTGCATAGTATTCCATGGTGTACATGTGCCACATTTTCCTTATCCAGTCTACTATTGATAAACATTTGGGTTGGTTCCAAAGGTATTATTATCATCATCCTCATTTTACAGGTGAGAAAACTTAGGTTGAGTAATTTTCCCTGACATCCCCCAGCTAATACGTGATGAAACTGAAATTCAAACCCAAGTATGTCTGAAGCTCTGCTATTGTGATTCATTTCTATCCACGGAATACTTCTGATACCAAATGTGGGTTGTTCTTTTCCTACACCAACCAATTCTCTGACTGCGTGTCCTACAATTCAATTCAATTCTGATGCTATCTGGCTGGAATTAGCATCAGAGCCCACAGGTTAAGGGCTCAGACCCACAAGACTGCCCCAACTTCAGATGCCAATTGCATGTCTAGACCACCTGTACCTCTCACTGAAAGTTCCCAAGACCTTCTCTTCAGGTTTGATGATTTGCTAGAATAGCTCACAGAACTCAAGAAAACAGTTTGCTTATTACCGGTTTATACAGGAAATAACTTGGAAAATGGCAAATGGAAGAGATGCACAAGGCAAGGTGTGTGGGAAGGGGCATTGAGCTTCCAGTCTTCTCCAGGGCCTCCACCCGCCCAGCACTTCCCTGTGTTCTTCAACCTGGAAGCTCTCTGAATCTCATGGTTTATAGATTTTTATGGAAGTTTCACAGCACAGGCATGATTAACTCAATCTCCAGCCCCTCTCCCCTCCCCAGAGGGTGGGGCTGAAAGTTCCAACCCTAATCACATAGTTGGTTCCTCTGGCAGCCAGCCCCCATCCTGAACCTTTCCAGAAGTCCACCAAAGAGTCACCTCCTTAACATAAACACAGGTATGCTTGAAAAGTGCTTGTTATGAATAACAAAAGGTGCTCCTTTCACTCCTATCACTCAGGAAATTCCAAGGGTTTCAGAAGCTGTTTGCCAGGAATCAGTGATGAGAATATATATATATATATATATATATTTATATTTCTTATTATATCACAGTATCACAGAAGCCGTAGCTGGTTCTCTTATCTGCTCTGCCATTGCTACCACCCCAGGAAAGGAAGCTCTCCTTCCTGACAGAGGGATGCTTGCTTATTTATTTCTCAAACATGTGGCCAGACTTTCTCTTGAACCAACTGATCCTTGCTTGGTGTTCTGAAAGCAGCCAGTGTCACCCCCTCTGTCTCTGTCTTCCAATTTTGATCCTAGTCATATGTGAATGGGTCTTTAGCTCCTGCTAGCCTGTTCTGGCATATTTGTGTCCCCTGAAATGTCTACCCAGAGCCCCTGCAGTGTCTGCTTAGAGCCCCTGAACACAGTGGGTCATCACTATTGGAGCACAGGACTGCAAGAGGGATACAGTGACCTGGAGCAGACAGATGCCCCGGTAGCAGTACAACAGCCACATTCACACATGAACATCCAGTTCTCCAAATCTAAGGAGTTAAGGGTCTGTTTTCCACTGTATAAAATAGGGATTTGCTTTACAGAAGATGTCATCATGGAATTCTTTTAGTTAGAGAACTTTACAAAAAACTGTCACCTCTTGTTATTTTTCACAGATTTGTTTACTATGCAAAGCTAGGTTTACCCATACAACAATATTTCGGTTTTTGTTCATTCACCTTCTGTAGGAAGATCTCTGGGAAAAATTTTATTAATCTGAGCTTTCTTTTGAGGGCAAGAAATTCACCTCCTTTTGGAAAGAATGAGCGACAAATGATCCCATCTGAAGTTCTTTTCCAGATATGCTTAGAGCCCAAGTTTCACAGATATAGATGATAGAGTTCAGAGAAGACAATAGCTTATGTTTGGGCAAATCTCAGTAAGACTGGCTTTCCTAGTGGAAACAGAGATGAAATCTGTCTACCTTCACCTCATTCTTTCCAGTTTTCTCCAACCATCTACCCCTAGTCACTACTGAAGATTCATCTCACATTTCTATCCATTTGAAACTTTCTCTATCACTTTCCTCTTATTCTTTCTTCTCTCACTCCTTTCAGGTCTCTCCCTGTTTTCCTACCTGATACATCATTTCACTGAATCACCTGTGGCTTAAGAGCATGCACTGTGGTCAAAATGATGAAAGTCCTGGTTCAGTGACCTTCAGAAAGTCACTTCACCTCGGTGTTTCTCAGCTTCATTCTTTGTTAAATGGGGAAATCAACAGCTGTTATAACCTGGGCTTGGTATGAGGATCAAATGAGAAAATACAAGCACTTAGCAAGTATCTACTAGACAGGAAATATTCAGTAAATGCTGACCAGAAGCAGTAATAGTGGTAATTACAATAATTTTGTTCCCAATTAGACTCTAAGATGCTGGAGGGTGGAGATTGAGTCTCAGATTTGTTTTCTACCCTTCAGAGTCATAGCATAAATACTCAGTGTATTTAAAGAGGCTTTATATTTTATGTTTTCCCTTCTGTCTGCTTTATTAGAATTGGGTTTAAATACACTTAGTGTTTTGCTGATACTTAGACCCATTTTATAGAGTGCATGAGTCAGTGATTAAATAGTTTGCTCATAAGTGTTTATCTTCCTAGAGCAATAAGCATCTGGACAAAGCCTTGTGCTTTGAAAACTCCTGCTCTTGGTCAACTCGCTGAATGAGTGAAAGCCCAAAGGGAGAGCCACCTTTGCCCTTTTAGTAAGAAGTGAAAGTAGGCCTGATTATTGAAGGAACCAGAGAGGAAGAATTAGAAACAGCTCTGAGAATGGGGAATTCTTGTGGGAGATGTCAGTAACCCAAATTATCTCTCATTTCAGCAGCCACTAAAAAGAGCCCCACCTGGCCCCTTCCCCTGGAGGGGTGACCTCTCCCCTGAGCCAGCATGATGGGCCCAGCAGGGGTGAGAAGTGAGCAGTCATTAGGGGTCAGGTTACCAGTAAGTATGATGTCAGGGTGGCTCCTGGCTCCTAAGAGCCCCATGCTAGCCAGAGAGAAGAGGCAGTAGCTGTACCCAAAGACTGTGCCCCTCTGTGGAGCCCTGCTAGGCCTGGAGCTCTGCATGGATGGCAGGAGGGTGTGGATGGCTTCTTCTCACCTGTAGGAGAGCCAGGGCTGCTCTTCCTGCTTCCTGCTTGCTTCTTCTAGCTGGGTTGTCTTTCTGTAGCTTTCCTTGGGATGCTAGTTTGCAGATGAAGGGTACCAGGAGCCCCTGGGTGAGCAAGCATGTGGCTGGATGAGTTGAAGAAAGGCTTCAGATCCCTAGGAGGGATCTGCCAGAGCTGTCAGTGGTGGATCAGAGGCAGAGAGTGATTCTGGGAAGAGATGGGTCTGGAATTAAACAGACCCCAGATAAAATCCTGGATCCAACTCTTACAGTGGAACCATATGCAGATCACCTCTCCCTGAGCCTCAGTTTCCTCATCTGTAAAATGAGGAGAATAGCACTTTTCAGGGATTTTTTTTTTTCTGTTTAGGAGAGAGCACCAAGGCTGTCTGAGAGACCCTGAGAAAACACTGAGAATGTGCATAGTGAGATCTGGACACATGGCAGCCACTTGCTGTCCCTTCCCCGTCCTCCCACTCTCAAGTATTAAATAGATAACTAGCTAGAGTATACTAGCTGCAGTTTAGGAGCTGCTATGATATTCTAATGATGTGTCAGCTCTTCATTTTTTGTTTAGTGACTGTTGAGAGCAGTTTTTCTTAAGTCTGATGAATTCTCTTTGGTATTTGGGTCATTAATCCAGAGTCATCATTATGCAGACAAGTACACTGAGGCCCAGAATTGTCATGACTAGGGTGGGAGAACCAGCACCAGGCTCTCAATCTGGGTCATGTGGCACCATTTGTAATGTCCTGGCTTCTCAATGTTCTCACAGCCTCTGAGCATTTGATTCACGGTTCCCTCTGCCAAGAACAACCGTCACATTGATTGTGCTGACCTATTTGTCCACCTTTAAGATTCAGATTGAAGTTGCCTCTTCTGAGAAACCTTCTCTGCCTCCCACCTACCCACTGGGTTGGGAGCCTTTCCTCTGACTTCCAAGGCCCCTTGAGCTGACTTCTATAGTGGCACTTCTCACATTGTATTGAGGAAAGCTGTTTCCCTGTCTGTTTCCCCTACTTGACAATGAGCTTTTCAAGAATTCAAGCCAAGTCTTACTCATCTTCCTATTTCTGGTTTTATGTCTGGGACATTGTAGGTACTCCAAGAACTATTCATCCAAACAATGAATAAGTGAATAAGCAAATACCAAGAGTATGAAGTGCTCATGGTGGTGGGGTTTTCAAGAGAGCTCCCACTGGCTCTCTAGATCCTCCCACCCATCTGCTCTTGGAGTCATCTCTGCCTCTCACTGGGATGGTCTCCTTGCCAGTGGCCCAGAGTGCAGCTATTCCTTGCTTGAGTTGTATGTCCATCCTTGTGGGCCCTAAGGACTAGAATCCCTCCTAAGTCAGGTCCAGAGAAACCCAATATTTAGGGTTTGTATTTAAGACAGCTCTTGCTGCTTTCTCATGGCTCTATCCTTGGCTGACATCCTCACAAGGACTGAGTTCCCAGAAGATGCATTAATGGAGATATCATTATATTGTACCCCAGAGCTGGAATAAATAACTCTTATGTGCATTCATTCATTCACTCACACATTCATTCAATGCATTCCTCCTTCCATTAGGACACATAATCACAAAGTGACTGTCTACAACTTTATCACTCACATGGCTCCCGTGTCATTCAGAATAGGCAATTAGATTTTCCCAAAGGCCAGATTTGGGGGTCAGAAGGGCAGGCTGATGGAGCATCAACAAGTACTCTGATGTTAGCTTTAAAATATGCAGTAGAATCCTGAAATAATCTGAAATAATATGTCTCTCCCACTCTTTCTGCTTCATATTCATGCACCCTCAATGTCCAGTAGCAGGTTCAGAGCCACAACTGCTATTTTTTCCTCTCCCGAGGCAAGGAACAGCCAGCCAGCCAGACCAAGAGGTCCTACAGGATTTGAAGTCCTTAGAATAGTGGCTACATTAAGTTTGCTTTCGGGTAGAAACAAACAAGCAAGTTTCCTGCTGGCCTCCCTGTTCATCTCTAGGTGAAGTGAGGAAAACTGATGGAATGTTAAAGGGGCCAATCTTCTTCCCATCTACTGCAGCAGGACTGTATAAGAAGAAACTGGACCTGAGGTGTGTGTGGCCTTGGAAGAGCCATTTCACTACTGTGAGCCTCAGTTTTCTCATCTGTATGATGAGGCTAGTAATCCCAGCCCTTTATCCCTTATAAGGTTGTTATGAGGATTAGATGAGGTCATATTTGTGAAAATAAAAAGAACACTAACAGCTAATGTTCACTGGGTACTTATTACATATCAGGAACTGTTACAGTTTATATTTTGTAACTAAAGGACCTGAAGCTAAGGGAAGTTAAAAGTCAAAGTCACACAGCAAATAAGTGATAGAGCATGTATTTGTTGTCTGACTTCAAAGCCTAAGTAAGCTTTTAATCATGATACCATATATTTTTCAGATTTTAGCTGTGCAACTTTGGACAAGCTACCTCTTTCTCAGGTCTTCAGTGGTGCCATCTGAAAAGGAGACATGGCTCAGATTAACGTTCAAGTCCATTTTAGCTCCAAATTCCTGGTTATATTTTAACAAAGTATACAGATGCACACCATAACTCTTTCTTTCTCCAAGTTTGGTCTTCTTTGAGCATGGAATGACTTGACTATTTGCAGACTCTAGCTGAGAAAGTGTGCTGGAGAAGAAAGCAGATTGTAACGCACATCTAAATAGCAGAGCCAAGCTTCCTAAGTGGGAAATGGATGTTGTAATACAAAGGCAGTTAGCAGGGTCCTTGGAGGTTTCAGCAGGATGTAATTATGGTTCTTTAAAAAGAGGCTCGCATATGTTTTTGAGCAAACTTAACAGATGCCCGGATGTCATGTCTATATTCTTTAGGGAGTCTAGGATGACTAATTTTCTACAGCAACTTTGCATAGCACATTTGAATGACCCATTGCAAATCAATTCCTAGGGTGCAACTTAATGAAAGCTTTTATTGATGATTCAGATTAATAATCTAAAAACCTTTATAAAATGACCACAACTTCATTTCTGCCTGGTCTACTCTGTATTTAATAAACAAGATAGGCAGTTGTCTCCATAGTTATCACTTAATGTGATTTCTTTTTAAAAAGAAATCTTTAACCAGACCTGTTCATGGAGACTGAGGGTTTTAATGCTGTGTGGTTCATTTTTAGTGCAATATCCTTTGCAAACTTTTGTGACTTCCTTAGACATTTTCTTCGAGCTAGGTGCCCTAGGGAATCTTCTAGATGGTTCACTAACATTTTATTGTAGAATGAAATGCACATTGATTCTACAGAATCAATGCTCAGTTAAGGCAGTTTGGGGGCCATTTCCTTACCCCAGCATACTCTATCTGAAAAAGCCTCTTGGAAACCCATGTCCTCCTGAGGTTGTTGTGAATATCGAGCCGGTGCATCAAGAAATCGAAAGATAACAAGTCTAGTTTCCTTTGGTAGGCACCTTGACATCTCTTTTCTTGCTGGAGCTTTAACCAGTCTGATAAATTTCCAATCAAGTCTTTTGAATCAAGTGGCTCTAAGACCTGGTACAGGCTTCTGGGTTCACTTCTCTGTATTAGCTGCCTTGGAGCTAAGAAGTTTTCCTCTTAATAATAAACAGTTGAAGATGGTTGAACACAGAAGCCTTGCATGTGTTTGGTTTGGGCAGAATATCAGCCTTTCAGTTGCCTCCAACTATTCATAACCCTCCATAATTTCATAGCCATCGATTTCCCCTTCTCCCTGACATGCTCTTTCATTGGCCTGTTGCCCACATCCTGTAATTGTGCCAGTCACCCCTGCGACCTTTCCTTTGCTGAGCTCAATTAATAATGTACTCAACACATTTCCCTGTTGCATCAAATACCAATTTGGCCTGAATGAGTGAAAGAATGTCTAATGAGGAAATGGTTAAGTCTTTCTTGTTGGACAAGCCTTTACATTGAGCCGGTCTTGGGAGATGGGGGAAGAGAGGAAGCTGCATTGTACTATTTGTTCAGCAAGTTTTTCTCAAATTCCACAGCAGAGACTTGTTCTAATTACCTAGGTCCAGCTATTGTGCAGGTGAGAGTGTGTCATCTGATGTGGAAGACTCTGAGCATCAAAGACCTCAGATGGCACAGTTTTTGGCACGTGGTTGCCCACTCCTCAAATGTTTCTGCTAAATATTTTAGACCATGTGGAGAACAATTACAACATGGAATGGAATGTTTATTTAGGAAAGGAGGAAGCAAGGAGAATAGTCCTCCCTTTCCTGTGATACTTTGTGTCCTAAAATGGCCTAGGAATGTGCTCAGTCAGAGAAGGACTGGCCAGCCTGGATTGTGTAACAATCAGAGGATAACATGGCGCCTGTGCTTGCAGACTCCCCACCGTGCACAGATACATCATTTGCAGTTGCTTTGAAGGCCAGCTTTGTTGACAGCTAATGCTAAGGGGACATGCACCAGGAGACATGGCTTCCAACCTTGTGTAACAGCAGCCAGCTGGGCTCTCCAATTCTGAATTTTGGGATGATTCCATGGCTTCATGGGAAGAGGGCATTTTCTTGATTATTTGCTCCTGAGCTGCCTGTAGCCTCATATGTAGAAGGTCAGAGATGGAGGTTCTTTTAAGACCTTCTAGTCCAATTCCCATTTTTCAGACAGAGAAGCTAGAGTCTCAGATGGCAAGAGACTTAATGTCACACAGCAGCAGGTTAGCCTCTGTAATCATTGCTGTTGCTGGAAAAGGATTGC